>NW_024606556.1:0-9447 GCF_018296145.1 Oncorhynchus tshawytscha | reverse complement strand
CTCTCTCCTGTCTCTCTATCTATAATATGACTGTATATAGCCTAGCCTCCTGCCCCCTCTCTCTCCTGTCTCTCTATCTATAATATGACTGTATATAGCCTAGCCTCCTGTCTCCTCCTGTCTCTCTATCTATAATATGACTGTCTAGCTCTCCTGTCTCTCTATCTATAATATGACTGTATATAGCCTAGCCCCTGTCTCTCCCTGTCTCTCTATCTATAATATGACTGTATATAGCCTAGCCCCTGTCTCCCCTGTCTCTATCTATAATATGACTGTATATAGCCTAGCCCCTGTCTCCCCTGTCTCTCCTGTCTCTCTATCTGTAATATGACTGTATATAGCCTAGCCTCCTGTTTCCCATGTATTTCTTCCCCTGTCTCTCTATCTATAATATGACTGTATATAGCCTAGCCTTCTGTCTCTCTATCTATAATATGACTGTAAATAGCCTAGCCCCCTGTCTCTCTCATGTGTCTCTATCTATAATATGACTGTATATAGCCTAGCCCCTGTCTCTCTATCTATAATATGACTGTATGTAGCCTAGCCCCCTGTCTCTCTATCTATAAGATGACTGTATATAGCCTAGCCTTCTGTGTCCCCTGTCACTCTATCTATAATATGACTGTAAATAGCCTAGCCTCTTGTCTCTCTATCTATAATATGACTGTATATAGCCTAGCCCCCTGTCTCTCTGTCTATAATATGACTGTATATAGCCTAGCCCCTGTCTCTCTATCTCTCTATCTATATGACTGTATATAGCCTAGTCCCCTGTCTCTCTGTCTATAATATGACTGTATGTAGCCTAGCCCCTGTCTCTATCTATAATATGACTGTATATAGCCTAGCCCCCTGTCTCCCACTGTCTATCTAAATATGACTATATATAGCCTAGCCCCCTGTCTCTCTATCTGTAATATGACTGTATATAGCCTAGCCCCCTGTCTCTCTATCTATAATATGACTGTATAAGCCTAGCCTAGCCCCCTGTCTCTCTCATGTGTCTCTATATATAATATGACTGCATATAGCCTAGCCCCCTGTCTCTCTGTCTATAACATGACTGTATGTAGCCTAGCCCCTGTCTCTCTCCTGTCTTTGACTATCTATAGCCTAGCCTCCTGTATAGCCTATCCCTGTCTCTATCTATAATATGACTGTATATAGCCTAGCCTCCTGTTTCCCCCTGTCTCTCTCCTGTCTCTCTATCTATAATATTACTGTATATAGCCTCGCCCCCTGTCTCTCTATCTGTAATTTGACTGTATATAGCCTAGCCTCCTGTCTCCCCCTGTCTCTCTCCTGTCTCTCTATCTGTAATATGACTGTATATAGCCTAGCCCCCTTTTTCCCCTGTCTCTCTCCTGTCTCTCTATCTATAATATGACTGTATATAGCCTAGCCCTTGTCTCTCTATCTATAATATGACTGTATATAGCATAGCCCCCTGTCTCTCTGTCTATAATATGACTGTATATTGCCTAGCCCCCTGTCTCTCTATCTATAATATGACTGTATATAGCCCAGCCCCCTGTCTCTCTATTGAAAATATGACTGTATATAGCCTAGCCCCTGTCTCTCTCCATCTCTATCTATAATATGACTGTATATAGCCTAGTCCCCTGTCTCCCCTGTCTCGCTATCTATAATATGACTGTATATAGCCTAGCCCCTGTCTCCCCTGTCTCTCTATCTATAATATGACTGTATATAGCCCAGCCCCTGTCTCTCTATCTATAATATGACTGTATATAGCCCAGCCCCCTGTCTCTCTATCTGTAATATGACTGTATATAGCCTAGCCTTCTGTCTCTCTATCTGTAATATGACAGTATATAGCCTAGCCCCCTGTCTCTCTATCTGTAATATGACTGTATATAGCCTAGCCTCCTGTCTCTCTATCTGTAATATGACTGTATATAGCCTAGCCCCCTGTCTCTCTCCTGTCTCTCTATCTATAATATGACTGTATATAGCCTAGCCCCTGTCTCTCTATCTATAATATGACTGTATGTAGCCTAGCCCCTGTCTCTCTCCTGTCTCTCTATCTATAATATGACTGTAAATAGCCTAGCCCTTGTCTCTCTATCTATAATATGACTGTATATAGCCTAGCCCCCTGTCTCTCTCCTGTGTCTCTATCTATAATATTACTGTATATAGCCTAGCCCCCTGTCTCCCCTGTCTCTCTATCTATAATATGACTGTATATAGCCTAGCCTTCTGTGTCTCCGTCTCTCTATCTATAATATGACTGTATATAGCCTAGCCCCCTGTCTCTCTCCTGTCTCTCTATCTATAATATGACTGTATATAGCCTAGCCTTCTGTGTCCCCCTCTCTCTATCTATAATATGACTGTATATAGCCTAGCCCCCTGTATCTCTATCTACAATATGAACGTATATAGCCTCGCCCCCTGTCTCTCCTGTCTCTCTATCTATAATATGACTGTATATAGCCTAGCCCCTGTCTCTCTTTCTATAATATGACTGTATATCGCCTAGGCCCCTGTCTCTCTCCTGTCTCTCTATCTATAATATGACTGTATATAGCCTAGCCCCTGTCTCTCTTTCTATAATATGACTGTATATAGCCTAGGTCCCTGTCTCTCTCCAGTCTCTCTATCTATAATATGACTGTATATAGCCTAGCCTCCTGTTTCCCCCTGTCTCTCTCCTGTCTCTCTATCTATAATATTACTGTATATAGCCTAGCCCCCTGTCTCTCTATCTGTAATATGACTGTATATAGCCTAGCTCCTGTCTCTCTATCTGTAATATGACTGTATATAGCCTAGCCTCCTGTCTCCCCTGTCTCTCTCCTGTCTCTCTATCTGTAATATGACTGTATATAGCCTAGCCCCTGTCTCTCTCCTGTCTCTCTATCTATAATATGACTGTATATAGCCTAGTCCCCTGTCTCTCTCCTGTCTCTATCTGTAATATGACTGTATATAGCCTAGCCCCTGTCTCTCTCCTGTCTCTCTATCTATAATATGACTGTATATAGCCTAGTCCCCTGTCTCTCTCCTGTCTCTCTATCTATAATATGACTGTATATAGCCTAGCCCCTGTCTCTCTCCTGTCTCTCTATCTGTAATATGACTGTATATAGCCTAGCCCCTGTCTCTCTCCTGTCTCTCTATCTGTAATATGACTGTATATAGCCTAGCCTCCTGTCTCCCTATGTCTCTCTCCTGTCTCTCTATCTGTAATATGACTGTATATAGCCTAGCCCCTGTCTCTCTCCTGTCTCTCTATCTATAATATGACTGTATATAGCCTAGTCCCCTGTCTCCCCTGTCTCGCTATCTATAATATGACTGTATATAGCCTAGCCCCTGTCTCTATCTGTAATATGACTGTATAAAGCCTAGCCCCTGTCTCCCCTGTCTCTCTCCTGTCTCTCTATCTGTAATATGACTGTATATAGCCTAGCCTCCTGTTTCCCATGTCTCTCTCCTGTCTCTCTATCTATAATATGACTGTATATAGCCTAGCCCCCTGTCTCTCTATCTATAATATGACTGTAAATAGCCTAGCCCCCTGTCTCTCTCATGTGTCTCTATCTATAATATGACTGTATATAGCCTAGCCCCCTGTCTTTCTGTCTATAATATGACTGTATGTAGCCTAGCCCCCTGTCTCTCTATCTATAAGATGACTGTATATAGCCTAGCCTTCTGTGTCCCCCGTCACTCTATCTATAATATGACTGTAAATAGCCTAGCTCTTGTCTCTCTATCTATAATATGACTGTATATAGCCTAGCCCCCTGTCTCTCTATCTATAATATGACTGTATATATCCTAGGCCCCTGTCTCTCTCCAGTCTCTCTATCTATAATATGACTGTATATAGCCTAGTCCCCTGTCTCACTGTCTATAATATGACTATATGTAGCCTAGCCCCCTGTCTCTCTATCGAAAATATGACTGTATATCGCCTAGCCCCCTGTCTCTCTCCTGTCTCTCTATCTATAATATGACTGTATATAGCCCAGCCCCCTGTCTCTCTATCTGTAATATGACTGTATATAGCCTAGCCTTCTGTCTCTCTATCTGTAATATGACAGTATATAGCCTAGCCTCCTGTCTCTCTATCTGTAATATGACTGTATATAGCCTAGCCTCCTGTCTCTCTATCTGTAATATGACTGTATATAGCCTAGCCTCCTGTCTCTCTATCTGTAATATGACTGTATATAGCCTAGCCTCCTGTCTCTCTATCTATAATATGACTGTATATAGCATAGCCCCCTGTCTCTCTATCTATAATATGACTGTATATAGCCTAGCCCCTGTCTCTCTCTCCTCTCTATCTATAATATGACTGTATATAGCCTAACCCCTGTCTCTCTCTCTCTCTCTCTATCTATAATATGACTGTATATAGCCTAACCCCTGTCTCTCTGTCTCTCTCTATCTATAATATGACTGTATATAGCCTAACCCCTGTCTCTCTATCTATAATATGACTGTATATAGCCTAGCCCCTGTCTCTCTATCTATAATATGACTGTATATAGCCTAACCCCCTGTCTCTCTCCTGTCTCTCTATCTATAATATGACTGTATATAGCCTAGCCCCTGTCTCTCCCCTCTCTATCTATATATGACTGTATATAGCATAGCCCCCTGTCTCTCTATCTATAATATGACTGTATATAGCCTAGCCCCTGTCTCTATCCTGTATCTCTATCTATAATATGACTGTATATAGCCTAGCCCCTGTCTCGCTATCTATAATATGACTGTATATAGCCTAGCCCCTGTCTCTCTATCTGTAATATGACTGTATATAGCCTAGCCCCTGTCTCTCTATCTGTAATATGACTGTATATAGCCTAGACCCTGTCTCTCTATCTGTAATATGACTGTATATAGCCTAGCCCCTGTCTCTATCCTGTCTCTCTATCTATAATATGACTGTATATAGCCTAGCCTCCTGTTTCCCCCTGTCTCTCTCCTGTCTCTCTATCTATAATATTACTGTATATAGCCTAGCCCCCTGTCTCTCTATCTGTAATATGACTGTATATAGCCTAGCCTCCTGTCTCTCTATCTGTAATATGACTGTATATAGCCTAGCCTCCTGTCTCTCTATCTGTAATATGACTGTATATAGCCTAGCCTCCTGTCTCTCTATCTGTAATTTGACTGTATATAGCCTAGCCTCCTGTCTCCCCTGTCTCTCTCCTGTCTCTCTATCTGTAATATGACTGTATATAGCCTAGCCCCTGTCTCTCTATCTGTAATTTGACTGTATATAGCCTAGCCCCCCTGTTTCCCCCTGTCTCTCTCTGTCTCTCTATCTATAATATTACTGTATATAGCCTAGCCCCCCTGTCTCTCTCCTGTCTCTCTATCTATAATATGACTGTATATAGCCTAGCCCCTTGTCTCTCTATCTATAATATGACTGTATATAGCCTAGCCCCTGTCTCTCTATCTATAATATGACTGTATATAGCCCAGCCCCCTGTCTCTCTCGAAAATATGACTGTATATAGCCTAGCCCCTGTCTCTCTCCTTCTCTCTATCTATAATATGACTGTATATAGCCTAGTCCCCCTGTCTCCCCTGTCTCGCTATCTATAATATGACTGTATATAGCCTAGCCCCTGTCTCCCCCCTGTCTCTCTATCTATAATATGACTGTATATAGCCCAGCCCCTGTCTCTCTATCTGTATATGACTGTATATAGCCTAGCCTGTCTCTCTATCTGTAATATGACAGTATATAGCTAGCCCCTGTCTCTCTATCTGTAATATGACTGTATATAGCCTAGCCTCCTGTCTCTCTATCTGTAATATGACTGTATATAGCCTAGCCCCCTGTCTCTCTCCTGTCTCTCTATCTATAATATGACTGTATATAGCCTAGCCCCTGTCTTTCTCTCTATCTGTAATATGACTGTATATAGCCTAGCCTCCTGTCTCTCTATCTGTAATATGACTGTATATAGCCTAGCCCCTGTCTCTCTCCTGTCTCTCTATCTATAATATGACTGTATATAGCCTAGCCCCTGTCTCTCTATCTATAATATGACTGTATATAGCCTAGCCCCCTGTCTCTCTATCGATCTAAATATGACTGTATATAGCCTAGCCCCCTGTCTCTGTCTCTCTATCTATAATATGACTGTATATAGCCTAGCCCCTGTCTCTCTCCTGTCTCTCTATCTATAATATGACTGTATATAGCCCAGCCCCCTGTCTCTATCTGTAATATGACTGTATATAGCCTAGCCCCCCTGTCTCTCTATCTGTAATATGACTGTATATAGCCTAGCCTCCTGTCTCTCTATCTGTAATATGACTGTATATAGCCTAGCCTCCTGTCTCTCTATCTGTAATATGACTGTATATAGCCTAGCCTCCTGTCTCTCTATCTATAATATGACTGTATATAGCCTAGCCCCCTGTCTCTGTCTGTAATATGAATGTATATAGCCTAGCCCCTCTCTCTATCTATAATATGACTGTATATAGCCTAGCCTCCTGTCTCTATCTGTAATATTACTGTATATAGCTCTCCTGTCTCTCTATCTATAATATTACTGTATATAGCCTAGCCCCTGTCTCTCTATCTGTAATATGACTGTATATAGCCTAGCCCCTGTCTCTCTCCTGTCTCTATCTATAATATGACTGTATATAGCCTAGCCCCTGTCTCGCTATCTATAATATGACTGTATATAGCCTAGCCCCTGTCTCTATCTGTAATATGACTGTATATAGCCTAGCCCCTCCTGTCTCTATCTGTAATATGACTGTATATAGCCTAGACTGTCTCTCTATCTGTAATATGACTGTATATAGCCTAGCCTCCTGTTTCCCTGTCTCTCTCCTGTCTCTATCTATAATATGACTGTATATAGCCTAGCCCCCTGTCTCTCTCCTGTCTCTCTATCTATAATATGACTGTATATAGCCTAGCCCCTGTCTCTCCCTGTCTCTCTATCTATAATATGACTGTATATAGCCTAGCCCCCTGTCTCCCTGTATATAGCCTGCCTCCTGTCTCTCTATCTGTAATATGACTGTATATAGCCTAGCCCCCTGTCTCTCTATCTGTAATATGACTGTATATAGCCTCCTCCTGTCTCTCTATCTGTAATATGACTGTATATAGCCTAGCCCCCTGTCTCTCCTATCTGTAATATGACTGTATATAGCCTAGCCCCCTGTCTCTCTATCTGTAATATGACTGTATATAGCCTAGCCCCTGTCTCTCTATCTGTAATATGACTGTATATAGCCTAGCCCCCTGTCTCTATCTGTAATATGACTGTATATAGCCTAGCCTCCTGTCTCTCTATCTATAATATGACTGTATATAGCCTAGCCCCTGTCTCTCTAATATGACTGTATATAGCTATCTATAATATGACTGTATAGCCTAGCCTCCTGTCTCTATCTGTAATATGACTGTATATAGCCTAGCCCCTGTCTCTATCTGTAATATGACTGTATATAGCCTAGCCCCTGTCTCTCTCCTGTCTCTCTATCTATAATATGACTGTATATAGCCTAGCCCCCTGTCTCTCTATCTGTAATATGACTGTATATAGCCTAGCCCCTGTCTCTCTATCTGTAATATGACTGTATATAGCCTAGCCCCTGTCTCTCTATCTGTAATATGACTGTATATAGCCTAGCCTCCTGTCTCTCTATCTGTAATATGACTGTATATAGCCTAGCCCCCTGTCTCTCTATCTGTAATATGACTGTATATAGCCTAGCCCCCTGTCTCTCTATCTGTAATATGACTGTATATAGCCTAGCCTCCTGTCTCTGTCTCTCTGTGTCTCTCTATCTGTAATATGACTGTATATAGCCTAGCCCCTGTCTCTCCCTGTCTCTCTATCTATAATATGACTGTATATAGCCTAGCCCCCTGTCTCTCTCCTGTCTCTCTATCTATAATATGACTGTATATAGCCTAGCCTCTATCTATAATATGTGTCCTAGCCCCTGTCTCTGTCTATAATATGACTGTATATAGCCTAGCCCCCTGTCTCTCTATCTATAATATGACTGTATATAGCCCCTGTCCCCCTGTCTCTATCTATAATATGACTGTATATAGCCTAGCCCCCTGTCTCTCTCCTTCTCTATCTATAATATGACTGTATATAGCCTAGTCCCCCTGTCTCCCCTGTCTCTCTATCTGTAATATGACTGTATATAGCCTAGCCTCCTGTCTCTCTATCTGTAATATGACTGTATATAGCCTAGCCTCCTGTCTCTCTATCTGTAATATGACTGTATATAGCCTAGCCTCCTGTCTCTCTATCTGTAATATGACTGTATATAGCCTAGCCTCCTGTCTCTCTATCTGTAATATGACTGTATATAGCCTAGCCCCCTGTCTCTATCCTGTCTCTCTATCTATAATATGACTGTATATAGCCTAGCCCCTCTGTCTCGCTATCTATAATATGACTGTATATAGCCTAGCCCCCTGTCTCTCTATCTGTAATATGACTGTATATAGCCTAGCCCCTGTCTCTATCCTGTCTCTCTATCTATAATATGACTGTATATAGCCTAGCCTCCTGTTTCTGTCTCTCTCCTGTCTCTCTATCTATAATATTACTGTATATAGCCTAGCCCCTGTCTCTATCTGTAATATGACTGTATATAGCCTAGCCTCCTGTCTCTCTATCTGTAATATGACTGTATATAGCCTAGCCTCCTGTTTCCCCCTCTATCTATAATATGACTGTGTATAGCCTAGCCCCCTCTATCCTGTCTCTCTATCTATAATATGACTGTATATAGCCTAGCCCCTGTTTCCCCCTGTCTCTCTCCTGTCTCTCTATCTATAATATTACTGTATATAGCCTAGCCCCTGTCTCTCTCTGTAATATGACTGTATATAGCTCAGCTCTGTCTCTCTATCTGTAATATGACTGTATATAGCCTAGCCCCCTGTCTCTCTATCTGTAATATGACTGTATATAGCCTAGCCCCTGTCTCTATCCTGTCTCTCTATCTATAATATTACTGTATATAGCCTAGCCCCCTGTCTCTCTATCTGTAATATGACTGTATATAGCCTAGCCCCCTGTCTCTATCTGTAATATGACTGTATAGCCTCGCCTCCTGTCTCTCTATCTGTAATATGACTGTATATAGCCTAGCCTCCTGTCTCCCGTCTCTGTCTATCTGTAATATGACTGTATATAGCCTAGCCCCCTGTTTCCCCCTGTCTCTATCCTGTCTCTATCTATAATATGACTGTATATTGCCTAGCCTCTGTCTCTCCTGTCTTCTATCTATAATATGACTGTATATAGCCTAGCCCCTTGTCTCTATCTATAATATGACTGTCCTCTCTATCTATAATATGACTGTATATAGCCTAGCCCTTGTCTCTATCTATAATATGACTGTATATAGCCTAGCCCCCTGCCCTCTATCTATAATATG
>NW_024606555.1:5000-9438 GCF_018296145.1 Oncorhynchus tshawytscha | reverse complement strand
GCTTGATGGTTCTCCACCATACTCTGGGCTTGATGGATCTCCACTACCCTCTGGGCTTGATGGATCTCCACTACCCTCTGGGCTTGATGGAGCTCCACTCAACCTCTGGGCTTGATGGATCTCCACTATCCTCTGGGCTTGATGTGCACAGCTGGTGATACACTCCTGCCCCCCTGGTGATGTTGATGTTTTAATGTTGAGAAGGTGGGGGAAAAATATACATACTTTAATGATGATTTTCCAGCACCATGCTAATGGTTCATGTCTAGGAATGTTACTTCCTGATGTTGTGTTTAGCCACCATGCTAATGGTTAATGTCTAGGAATGTTACTTCCTGATATTGTGTTTAGCCACCATGCTAATATAATGCCTAGAAATGTTACTTCCTGATGTTGTGTTTAGCCACCATGCTAATGGTTAATGCCTAGGAATGTTACTTCCTGATGTTGTGTTTAGCCACCATGCTAATGGTTAATGCCTAGGAATGTTACTTCCTGATATTGTGTTTAGCCACCATGCTAATGGTTAATGCCTAGGAATGTTGCTTCCTGATGTTGTGCTTGGTTAGTCTAGGAATGTTACTTTTCCTGATATTGTGTTTAGCCACCACTAATGGATTATGTCATGCTATATGGTTTAATGCCTAGAATGTTACTTCCTGATGAGCCACCATGTTAATGGTTAATGTCTAGGAATGTTACTTCCTGATGTTGTGTTTAGCCACCATGCTAATGGTTAATGCCTAGGAATGTTACTTCCTGATGTTGTGTTTAGCCACCATGCTAATGGTTAATGCCTAGAATGTTACTTCCTGATATTGTGTTTAGCCACCATGCTAATGGTTAATGTCTAGGAATGTTACTTCCTGATATTGTGTTTAGCCACCATGCTAATGGTTAATGTCTAGGAATGTTACTTCCTGATGTTGTGTTTAGCCACCATGCTAATGTTAATGTCTAGGAATGGTACTTCCCTGATTTTGTGTTTAGCCACCATGCTAATGGTTAATGTCTAGGAATGTTACTTCCTGATGTTGTGTTTAGCCACCATGCTAATGGTTAATGTCTAGGAATGTTACTTCCTGATGTTGTGTTTAGCCACCATGCTAATGGTTAATGTCTAGGAATGTTACTTCCTGATATTGTGTTTAGCTACCATGCTAATGGTTGTCTAGGAATGTTACTTCCTGATGTTGTGTTCATGTTGGTTCATGAATGTTACTTCCTGATATTGTGTTCAGCTACCATGCTAATGGTTAATGTCTAGGAACACTTTCTTTTGGTTACTACATGATTCCATATGTGTTATTTCATAGTTTTGGATGTCTTCACGATGAATTCTACCATGTAGACAATAATAATAAAAATTAGCAATAAAGAAAAACCCTGGAATGAGTAGGTGTTCTAAAACTTAGTAGGTGTGTGTGTCACGTGTCCTCTGGGAGTCTGTGGAAGCAAATACAGGAAGTGAATCATCGAAAAATGATTGTGTGTTTTCTCTTCGACCTTTATGTTATTTGTACTATTACATTGTTATTGATGACTGCGTTGTGGGGTTTAGAGTTAGCAAGAAAGGTATTTTACTGCACATTAAAACGGGAAACTTGATGTGTGTGTGTTGTAAGTTATTTCAGGGTCCCTCAATGCTCGTAACTGACCACATGTTTTGGCGTGCGCGTGCACACACACACACACACACACACACACACACAATCCAACATGGCTTGTATGAAGCTGTTACAGTGGAACCCTGGTGTTCCGGTTCTAGAACCGGTTAGAATTCCCAACATTCCAGAGCAATGTTCCGGAGCCTTCCAGCATTTCTGAGTCTCAACTCTGCATGGGGGTAATCTCATTCATTGTGATCTGAAAAGGCATAACTGATCCGGGATCAGCCAAACTCTTACTCTGACACACCTGATAGATACGGCTGTACTGTAGAAAACCTTTTCTTACTGTAAAGATCGTTTGGAATATATTTATTTATCTCTCGTCTGTCTTCACATCCGTCATTTTCCAGCAGTTAAAATCAGAAGGTCTGGAAACTTCTACAGTTACCTCCCACGGTGTGTGTGTGTGTGTGTCTCTGTGTGTGTGTGTGTTGTATTGTGTGTGTGTGTGTGTGTGTGTGTTTGTTGTACTGTGTGTGTGTGTGTTACTTTTACTGTGTGTGTGTGTTGTACTGTGTGTGTGTGTGTGTGTGTGTCGGCAGAGTTATGAAAATATTGCGTCCTATGTGTTTAAAGTTGAACCAATCATTTATGTCCAGATAAATATTACCATAAGCAAGACGGAGAGGAGCTCAGCCAGCACCCTGAGAGGACAGATACACACACACACACACAACCAACACCATGAGAGGTGAGATACACACACACACACACACACACTACAATACATATATGAACACACACAACAATACACACACACACTAAACTCAGCAAAAAAATAAGAAATGTCCTCTTACTGTTAACTGCGTTTATTTTCAGCAAACTTAACCTGTGTAAATATTTATATGAACTTAAGATTCAACAACTGAGATATTAACTGAACAAGTTCCACAGACATGTGACTAATAGAAATGGAATAATGTGTCCCTGAACAAAGGGGGGTCAAAATCAAAAGTAACAGCCAGTATCTGGTGTGGCCACCAGCTGCATTAATTACTGCAGTGCATCTCCTCCTCATGGACTGCACCAGATTTGCCAGTTCTCTCTGTGAGGTGTTACCCCACTCTTCCACCAAGGCACCTGCAAGTTCCTGGACGTTTCTGGGGGAATGGCCCTAGCCCTCACCCTCCTCCAGGTCCCAGACATTTCTGGGGGAATGTCCCTAGCCCTCACCCTCTGAGGTCCCAGACATTTCTGGGGGACTGGCCCTAACCCTCCGATCCAACAGGTACCAGACATTTCTGGGGGACTCCCCTCACCCTCCGATCCAACAGGTCCCAGACATTTCTGGGGGACTGGCCCTAGACCTCACCCTCCGATCCAACAGGTCCCAGACATTTCTGGGGGAATGGCCCTCACCCTCCGACCCAACAGGTCCCAGACATTTCTGGGGGAATGTCCCTAGCCCTCACCCTCTGATCCAACAGGTCCCAGACATTTCTGGGGGAATGGCCCTAGACCCTCCGATCACCCTCTGATCCAACAGATCCAACAGTCCCAGACATTTCAGGGGGAAGGGCCCCCTAGCCCTCACCCTCCCTCACCCTCCGATCCAACAGGTCCCAGACATTTCAGGGGGAATGGCCCTAGCCCTCACCCTCCGATCCAACAGGTCCCAGACGTGCTCAATGGGATTGAGATACGGGCTCTTCGCTGGCCATGGCAGAACACTGACATTCCTGTCTTGCAGGAAATCACGCACACAAAACGAGCAGTATAGCTGGTGGCATTGTCATGCTGGAGGGTCATGCCATGATGAGCCTGCAGGAAGGATACCACGTGAGGGAGGAGGATGTCTTCCTGTAACGCACAGCGTTGAGATTTGCTGCAATGACAACAAGCTGATGGGCTCTGAAGTGTCCAAGATGCTGTGCCGTAATGATGCTGAGCCAGGGCTCTGAAGTGACCAAGATGCTGTACCATAATGATGTGAACCAGGGCTCTGAAGCGTCCAAGATGCTGTACCGTAATGATGCTAAACCAGGGCTGAACTGTACAGGGCTCTGAAGCGGGCTCAAGATGCTGTACCGTAATGATGCTGAACCAGGGCTCTGAAGTGACCAAGATGCTGTACCGTAATGATGCTGAACCAGGGCTCTGAAGTGACCAAGATGCTGTACCGTAATGATGCTGAACCAGGGCTCTGAAGCGACCAAGATGCTGTACCGTAATGATGCTAAACCAGGGCTCTTATTTAAATAACGTCCTTATTTAAGCTGTTGTAAACATTACCCTCTCGTTGGCGGCCATTTTGAATTCGCGTCTCGGTTAAGTTTGAAATGAGCAACCACTTCTGGAATGTTTTTAAATTATCAGAAGAATGTTTGTACCAAATTTAATGCTTTTTATCTGTTGCACAACAGTTTTTCATGGTGAAATACCAGCTTTCATGGCAGCTATTTAACATTTTTGAAATAACTTATTATTTTTGTACCTTTATTTAGCTAGACAAGTCAGTTAAAGAACAAATTCTTATTTACAATGATGGCCTAGGAACAGTGGGGTTAAACTGCCTTGTTCAGGGACAGAACGACAGATATTTACCTTGTCAGCTCAGGGGGATTCGATCTTGCAACCTTTCGGTTACCAGCCCAACACTCTAACCACTAGTCTACCTGCCTCCTCTACACTCTAACCACTAGGCTAACTTGCTTCCTGGTTAAGTTTGCAATGAGCCCCCCTTCTGCAGACTTTGGGGAATACAGTGATGTGTTGTTTGATTCCCTGCCAGTGAACTGACTGGAAACCTCTGAATCACTCTAATTGGT
>NW_024606554.1:0-9432 GCF_018296145.1 Oncorhynchus tshawytscha | reverse complement strand
ACCACCAATACACTACTACTACCAATCTACTACTACTACTACTACTACCAATATACTGCTACAACAACACTACCGATATACTACTACCACCAATACACTACTACTACCAATCTACTACTACTACTACCAATATACTGCTACTACTACTACCAATATACTGCTACTACCAATATACTACTACAACTACTACTACTACTACTACCAATATACTGCTACAACTACACTACCGATATACTACTACCACCAATACACTACTACTACCAATCTACTACTACTACTACTACCAATATACTGCTACAACAACACTACCGATATACTACTACTACCACCAATACACTACTACTACCAATCTACTACTACTACTACTACTACTACCAATATACTGCTACAACAACACTACCGATATACTACTACCACCAATACACTACTACTACCAATCTACTACTACTACTACCAATATACTGCTACAACAACACTACCGATATACTACTACCACCAATACACTACTACTACCAATCTACTACTACTACTACTACCAATATACTGCTACAACAACACTACCGATATACTACTACCACCAATACACTACTACTACCAATCTACTACTACTACACTACCGATATACTACTACCACCAATACACTACTACTACCAATCTACTACGACTACTACTACTACTACCAATATACTGCTACAACAACTCTACCGATATACTACTACCACCAATATACTACTACTACCAATCTACTACTACTACTACACTGCTACAACAACACTACCGATATACTACTACCACCAATATACTGCTACAACAACTCTACCGATATACTACTACCACCAATATACTACTACTACCAATCTACTACTACTACTACACTGCTACAACAACACTACCGATATACTACTACCACCAATACACTACTACTACCAATCTACTACTACTACTACTACTACTACTACCAATATACTGCTACAACAACACTACCGATATACTACTACCACCAATACACTACTACTACCAATCTACTACTACTACTACTACCAATATACTGCTACAACAACACTACCGATATACTACTACCACCAATACACTACTACTACCAATCTACTACTACTACTACTACTACTACACTGCTACAACAACACTACCGATATACTACTACCACCAATACACTACTACTACCAATCTACTACTACTACTACTACTACTACTACTACCAATATACTGCTACAACAACACTACCGATATACTACTACCACCAATACACTACTACTACCAATCTACTACTACTACTACTACTACTACTACTACCAATATACTGCTACAACTACACTACCGATATACTACTACCACCAATACACTACTACTACCAATCTACTACTACTACTACCAATATACTGCTACAACAACACTACCAATATACTACTACTACTACTACTACCAATATACTGCTACAACAACACTACCGATATACTACTACCACCAATACACTACTACTACCAATCTACTACTACTACCAATATACTGCTACAACAACACTACCAATATACTACTACCACCAATACACTACTACTACCAATCTACTACTACTACTACTACCAATATACTGCTTCAACAACACTACCAATATACTACTACCACCAATACACTACTACTACCAATCTACTACTACTACCAATCTACTACTACTACTACCAATATACTGCTTCAACAACACTACCAATATACTACTACCACCAATACACTACTACTACCAATCTACTGCTACAACAACAGTACCAATATACTACTACCACCAATACACTACTACTACCAATCTACTACTACTACCAATATACTGCTACAACAACACTACCATATACTACTACTACTACTACTACTACTACTACTACTACTACTACCAATCTACTGCTACAACAACACTACCAATATACTACTACCACCAATACACTACTACTACCAATATACTGCTACAACAACACTACCAATATACTACTACCACCAATACACTACTACTACCAATCTACTACTACTACTACTACCAATATACTGCTACAACAACACTACCGATATACTACTACCACCAATACACTACTACTACCAATCTACTACTACTACTAATATACTACTACTACCAATATACTGCTACTACCAATATACTACTACTAACAATACTACTACTACCAATATACTGCTACAACTACACTACCGATATACTACTACCACCAATACACTACTACTACCAATCTACTACTACTACTACCAATATACTGCTACAACAACACTACCAATATACTACTACCACCAATACACTACTACTACCAATCTACTACTACTACACTACCGATATACTACTACTACTACTACTACTACTACCAATATACTGCTACAACAACACTACCGATATACTACTACCACCAATACACTACTACTACCAATCTACTACTACTACTACTACTACTACTACTACCAATATACTGCTACAACAACACTACCGATATACTACTACCACCAATACACTACTACTACCAATCTACTACTACTACTACTACTACCAATATACTGCTACTACCAATATACTACTACAACTACTACTACTACCAATCTACTGCTACAACAACACTACCAATATACTACTACCACCAATACACTACTACTACCAATCTACTACTACTACCAAATATACTGCTACAACAACACTACCAATATACTACTACCAACAATACACTACTACTACCAATCTACTACTACTACTACTACCAATATACTGCTTCAACAACACTACCAATATACTACTACCACCAATACACTACTACTACCAATACACTACTACTACCAATCTACTACTACTACTAAATATACTGCTTCAACAACACTACCAATATACTACTACCACCAATACACTACTACTACCAATCTACTGCTACAACAACAGTACCAATATACTACTACCACCAATACACTACTACTACCAATCTACTACTACTACCAATATACTGCTACAACAACACTACCAATATACTACTACTACTACTACACTACTACTACTACTACTACCAATCTACTGCTACAACAACACTACCAATATACTACTACCACCAATACACTACTACTACCAATATACTGCTACAACAACACTACCAATATACTACTACCACCAATACACTACTACTACCACCAATACACTACTACTACCAATCTACTACTACTACCAATCTACTACTACTACTACCAATATACTGCTTCAACAACACTACCAATACACTACTACTACCAATCTACTGCTACAACAACACTACCAATATACTACTACCACTACCAATCTACTGCTACAACAACACTACCAATATACTACTACCAATATACTGCTACAACAACACTACCGATATACTACTACCACCAATACACTACTACTACCACCAATCTACTGCTACAACAACACTACCAATATACTACTACTAATACACTACTACTACCAATCTACTGCTACAACAACACTACCAATATACTACTACCACCAATACACTACTACTACCAATCTACTGCTACAACAACACTACCAATATACTACTACTACCAATATACACTACCAATATACTACTACCAATTACTACTGCTACTACCAATATACTACAACTACTACTACTACTACTACCAATATACTGCTACAACAACACTACCGATATACTACTACCAATATACTGCTAAACAACACTACCGATATACTACTACCACCAATCTACTGCTACTACCAATATACTGCTACAACAACACTACCGATATACTACTACCACCAATGCACTACTACTACCAATCTACTACTACTACTACCAATCTACTACTACTACTACCACCAATACACTACTACTACTACTACTACTACTACTACTACCAATATACTGCTACAACAACACTACCATATACTACTACCACCAATACACTACTAATACCAATCTACTACTACTACCAATATACTGCTACAACAACACTACCGATATACTACTACCACCAATACACTACTACTACCAAACTACTACTACTACTACTACTACCAATATACTGCTACAACAACACTACCGATATACTACTACCACCAATACACTACTACCAATCTACTACTACTACTACTACTACTACCAATATACTGCTACAACAACACTACCGATATACTACTACCACCAATACACTACTACTACCAATCTACTACTACTACCAATATACTGCTACAACAACACTACCGATATACTACTACCACCAATACACTACTACTACCAATCTACTACTACTACTACACTGCTACAACAACACTACCGATATACTACTACCACCAATACACTACTACTACCAATCTACTACTACTACTACCAATATACTGCTACAACCACACTACCGATATACTACTACCACCAATACACTACTACTACCAATCTACTACTACTACCAATATACTGCTACAACAACACTACCGATATACTACTACCACCAATACACTACTACTACCAATCTACTACTACTACTACTACTACACTGCTACAACAACACTACCGATATACTACTACCACCAATACACTACTACTACTAATCTACTACTACTACTACCAATATACTGCTACAACAACACTACCGATATACTACTACCACCAATACACTACTACTACCAATCTACTACTACTACTACTACCAATATACTGCTACAACAACACTACCGATATACTACTACCACCAATACACTACTACTACCAATCTACTACTACTACTACCAATATACTGCTACAACAACACTACCGATATACTACTACTACTACTACTACCAATATACTGCTACAACAACACTACCGATATACTACTACCACCAATACACTACTACTACCAATCTACTACTACTACCAATATACTGCTACAACAACACTACCAATATACTACTACCACCAATACACTACTACTACCAATCTACTACTACTACTACCACCAATATACTGCTTCAACAACACTACCAATATACTACTACCACCAATACACTACTACTACCAATCTACTACTACTACCAATCTACTACTACTACTACCAATATACTGCTTCAACAACACTACCAATATACTACTACCACCAATACACTACTACTACCAATATACTGCTACAACAACACTACCGATATACTACTACTACTACTACTACTACTACTACTACCAATCTACTGCTACAACAACACTACCAATATACTACTACCACCAATACACTACTACTACCAATATACTGCTACAACAACACTACCAATATACTACTACCACCAATACACTACTACTACCAATCTACTACTACTACTACCACCAATATACTGCTTCAACAACACTACCAATATACTACTACCACCAATACACTACTACTACCACCAATACTCTACTTCTACTACTACTACTACTACCAATATACTGCTTCAACAACACTACCAATATACTACTACCACCAATACACTACTACTACCAATCTACTGCTACAACAACACTACCAATATACTACTACCACCAATACACTACTACTACCAATCTACTACTACTACTACTACTACCAATATACTGCTACAACAACACTACCCATATACTACTACCACCAATACACTACTACTACCACCAATCTACTGCTACAACAACACTACCAATATACTACTACTACCAATACACTACTACTACCAATCTACTGCTACAACAACACTACCAATATACTACTACCACCAATACACTACTACTACCAATCTACTGCTACAACAACACTACCAATATACTACTACTACCAATATACTGCTACTACCAATATACTACTACCAATCTACTACTGCTACTACCAATATACTACTACCAATCTACTACTACTACTACTACTACTACTACTACCAATATACTGCTACAACAACACTACCGATATACTACTACTACCAATCTACTGCTACTACCAATATACTGCTACAACAACACTACCGATATACTACTACCACCAATCTACTGCTACTACCAATATACTGCTACAACAACACTACCGATATACTACTACCACCAATGCACTACTACTACCAATCTACTACTACTACTACCAATCTACTACTACTACTACTACCAATATACTGCTACAACAACACTACCAATATACTACTACCACCAATACACTACTACTACTACTACTACTACTACTACTACTACTACCAATATACTGCTACAACAACACTACCGATATACTACTACCACCAATAAACTACTAATACCAATCTACTACTACTACCAATATACTGCTACAACAACACTACCGATATACTACTACCACCAATACACTACTACTACCAATCTACTACTACTACTACACTGCTACAACAACACTACCGATATACTACTACCACCAATACACTACTACTACCAAACTACTACTACTACTACTACTACTACTACCAATATACTGCTACAACAACACTACCGATATACTACTACCACCAATACACTACTACCAATCTACTACTACTACTACTACTACTACTACCAATATACTGCTACAACAACACTACCGATATACTACTACCACCAATACACTACTACTACCAATCTACTACTACTACCAATATACTGCTACAACAACACTACCGATATACTACTACCACCAATACACTACTACTACCAATCTACTACTACTACTACTACACTGCTACAACAACACTACCGATATACTACTACCACCAATACACTACTACTACCAATCTACTACTACTACTACTACTACTACTACTACTACTACTACCAATATACTGCTACAACAACACTACCGATATACTACTACCACCAATACACTACTACTACCAATCTACTACTACTACTACCAATATACTGCTACTACTACTACCAATATACTGCTACTACCAATATACTACTACAACTACTACTACTACCAATATACTGCTACAACTACACTACCGATATACTACTACCACCAATACACTACTACTACCAATCTACTACTACTACTACCAATATACTGCTACAACAACACTACCGATATACTACTACCACCAATACACTACTACTACCACCAATACACTACTACTACCAATCTACTACTACTACTACTACCAATATACTGCTTCAACAACACTACCAATATACTACTACCACCAATACACTACTACTACCAATCTACTACTACTACCAATCTACTACTACACTACTACCAATCTACTGCTACAACAACACTACCAATATACTACTACCACCAATACACTACTACTACCAATCTACTGCTACAACAACACTACTATACTACTACTACCAATATACTGCTACTACCAATATACTACTACCAATATACTGCTACTACTATACCACCAATCTACTACTACTACTACCAATATACTACTACCAATACTACTACTACTACTACTACCAATATACTGCTACAACAACACTACCGATATACTACTACCACCAATCTACTGCTACTACCAATATATTGCTACAACAACACTACTACTACTACCACCAATCTACTGCTACTACCAATATACTGCTACAACAACACTACCGATATACTACTACCACCAATGCACTACTACTACCAATCTACTACTACTACTACCAATATACTGCTACAACAACACTACCGATATACTACTACCACCAATACACTACTACTACCAATCTACTACTACTACTACTACTACTACCAATATACTGCTACTACCAATATACTACTACAACTACTACTACTACCAATATACTGCTACAACTACACTACCGATATACTACTACCACCAATACACTACTACTACCAATCTACTACTACTACTACTACCAATATACTGCTTCAACAACACTACCAATATACTACTACCACCAATACACTACTACTACCACCAATACACTACTACTACCAATCTACTACTACTACCAAATATACTGCTACAACAACACTACCAATATACTACTACCAACAATACACTACTACTACCAATCTACTACTACTACTACTACTACCAATATACTGCTTCAACAACACTACCAATATACTACTACCACCAATACACTACTACTACCAATCTACTGCTACAACAACACTACCAATATACTACTACCACCAATACACTACTACTACCAATCTACTACTACTACTACTACTACCAATATACTGCTACAACAACACTACCGATATACTACTACTACTACCAATCTACTGCTACAACAACACTACCAATATACTACTACCACCAATACACTACTACTACCAATCTACTACTACTACCAAATATACTGCTACAACAACACTACCAATATACTACTACCAACAATACACTACTACTACCAATCTACTACTACTACTACTACTACCAATATACTGCTTCAACAACACTACCAATATACTACTACCACCAATACACTACTACTACCACCAATACACTACTACTACCAATCTACTACTACTACCAATCTACTACTACTACTACCAATATACTGCTTCAACAACACTACCAATACACTACTACTACCAATACACTACTACTACCAATCTACTGCTACAACAACACTACCAATATACTACTACCACCAATACACTACTACTACCAATCTACTGCTACAACAACACTACCAATATACTACTACCAATATACTGCTACAACAACACTACCGATATACTACTATCACCAATACACTACTACTACCAATCTACTGCTACAACAACACTACCAATATACTACTACTACTACTAATACACTACTACTACCAATCTACTGCTACAACAACACTACCAATATACTACTACCACCAATACACTACTACTACCAATCTACTGCTACAACAACACTACCAATATACTACTACTACCAATATACTGCTACTACCAATATACTACTACCAATATACTGCTACTACCAATATACTACTACCAATCTACTACTGCTACTACCAATATACTACTACCAATCTACTACTACTACTACTACTACCCAATATACTGCTACAACAACACTACCGATATACTACTACCACCAATCTACTGCTACTACCAATATACTGCTACAACAACACTACCGATATACTACTACCACCAATCTACTGCTACTACCAATATACTGCTACAACAACACTACCGATATACTACTACCACCAATGCACTACTACTACCAATCTACTACTACTACTACCAATATACTGCTACAACAACAACTAACATACTACTACTACCAATACACTACTACTACCTACTATACACCAATATACTACTACCAATACTACTACTACTACTACTACTACTAATATACTACTACTACTACTACTACTACTACTACTACTACTACTACCAATATACTACTACTACTACTACCACCAATATACTACTACTACTACCAATATACTGCTACAGCTACTACTACTACCAATATACTGCTACAACAACACTACCGAT
>NW_024606553.1:0-9423 GCF_018296145.1 Oncorhynchus tshawytscha | reverse complement strand
TAATGTTTGTGTTGTCGCAAAAAAAGCTAGCTTTGCTACCAGCCTATGTCAATAAGCGTTAGCATTCCAGCTAACAGCTTTGCTACCAGCCTAGCATTAGCATTCTAGCTAACAGCTTTGCTACCAGCCTGTCAATAAATGTTAGCATTCTAGCTAACAGCTTTGCTACCAGTCTAGCATTAGCATTTGCGCTAACAACTGCTGCATCCCCCAAAATATTTTGCAACTATCACAACCAAATATAATTATTGATAATCAATAATCAAAACACTATAAGCCTATAAGAACCTAGCCTGCCTCTTAATGAAACTCACCATGCCTTGGGTGTTTCTGAATATAGGATATGAGGTTATCCTAGCCTGTCTCTCACCATGCCTTGGGTGTTTCTGAATATAGGATATCAGGTTATCCTAGCCTGTCTCTCACCATGCCTTGGGTGTTTCTGAATATAGGATATCAGGTTATCCTAGCCTGTCTCTCACCATGCCTTGGGTGTTTCTGAATATAGGATATGAGGTTATCCTAGCCTGTCTCTCACCATGCCTTGGGTGTTTCTGAATATAGGATATGAGGTTATCCTAGCCTGTCTCTCACCATGGCTTGGGTGTTTCTGAATATAGGATATTAGGTTATCTAGCCTGTCTCTCACCATGCCTTGGGTGTTTCTGAATATAGGATATGAGGTTATCCTAGCCTGTCTCTCACCATGCCTTGGGTGTTTCTGAATATAGGATATCAGGTTATCCTAGCCTGTCTCTCACCATGCCTTGGGTGTTTCTGAATATAGGATATGAGGTTATCCTAGCCTGTCTCTCACCATGCCTTGGGTGTTTCTGAATATAGGATATCAGGTTATCCTAGCCTGTCTCTCACCATGCCTTGGGTGTTTCTGAATATAGGATATGAGGTTATCCTAGCCTGTCTCTCACCATGCCTTGGGTGTTTCTGAATATAGGATATGAGGTTATCCTAGCCTGTCTCTCACCATGCCTTGGGTGTTTCTGAATATAGGATATGAGGTTATCCTAGCCTGTCTCTCACCATGCCTTGGGTGTTTCTGAATATAGGATATGAGGTTATCCTAGCCTGTCTCTCACCATGCCTTGGGTGTTTCTGAATATAGGATATGAGGTTATCCTAGCCTGTCTCTCACCATGCCTTGGGTGTTTCTGAATATAGGATATGAGGTTATCCTAGCCTGTCTCTCACCATGCCTTGGGTGTTTCTGAATATAGGATATGAGGTTATCCTAGCCTGTCTCTCACCATGCCTTGGGTGTTTCTGAATATAGGATATGAGGTTATCCTAGCCTGTCTCTTAATGAAACTTGCTCTTTGCTCAGTTTCTTCTTGAATGTCACATGCAGCTGATTTCCACTTTGTCTCAGAGTTAGGAGATGGTTATTCTCATGTTGGATAGTGAATTAATCTCTGTCATGTACTGGATACCTTGCATAACATTAACACACGGGTGACCAGTCTAGAACCTTACAGCTCTAATGGGTGACCAGTCTAGAACCTTACAACTCTAATGTTACCAGTCCAGAGCCTTACCATCTACCACTCTAATGGGTGAACAGTCTAGAACCTTACAACTCTAATGGGTTACCAGTCCAGAGCCTTACCATCTACCACTCTAATGGGTGAACAGTCTAGAACCTTACAACTCTAATGGGTGAACAGTCTAGAACCTTACAACTCTAATGGGTGAACAGTCTAGAACCTTACAGCTCTAATGGGTGAACCGTCTAGAACCTTACAACTCTAATGGGTGACCAGTCCTTACCATCTACCACTCTAATGGGTGACCAGTCCAGAACCTTACAGCTCTAATGGGTGACCAGTCCAGAGCCTTACAGCTCTAATGGGTGACCAGTCTATAACCTTACAACTCTAATGGGCGAACAGTCTACAACCTTACAACTCTAATGGGTGAACAGTCTATAACCTTACAACTCTAATGGGTGAACAGTCTAGAACCTTACAACTCTAATGGGTGAACATTCCAGAACCGTACCATCTACCACTCTAATGGGTGAACAGTCTAGAACCTTACAACTCTAACGGGTGAACATTCCAGAACCGTACCATCTACCACTCTAATGGGTGAACAGTCTAGAACCTTACAACTCTAATGGGTGAACAATCTAGAACCTTACAGCTCTAATGGGTGGACAGTCTAGAATCTTACAGCTCTAATGGGTGAACCGTCTAGAACCTTACAACTCTAATGGGTGACCAGTCCAGAGCCTTACCATCTACCACTCTAATGGGTGACCAGTCCAGAACCTTACAACTCTAATGGGTGAACAGTCTAGAACCTTACAGCTCTAATGGGTGAACATTCCAGAACCGTACCATCTACAACTCTAATGGGTGACCAGTCCAGAACCTTACAACTCTAATGGGTTACCAGTCCAGAGCCTTACCATCTACCACTCTAATGGGTGAACAGTCTAGAACCTTACAACTCTAATGGGTGAACAGTCTAGAACCTTACAACTCTAACGGGTGAACATTCCAGAACCTTACTATCTACCACTCTAATGGGTGACCAGTCCAGAGCCTTACAACTCTAATGGGTGACCAGTCCAGAGCCTTACTATCTACCACTCTAATGGGTGACCATTCCAGAACCTTACTATCTACCACTCTAATGGGTGACCATTCCAGAACCTTACTATCTACCACTCTAATGGGTGACCATTCCAGAACCTTCTACATTCAGACAGCAGTGAATCTCATACCATTACCAAAGTTCTGCTGCTCCAGGGGCCTCTTTGGCTTCCCAACACCCTATTCCAGGGTCTACATGTAAACAGCTGCCAAAAAGGTCTCTCAGTTGCCCCGCTGGTTGTAAGAAGAGAGACGTTGTTGGCAGCTGTTTACATATGGACCCAGGGTATTGGGAATCCAAAGAGGCTCCTAGCTTTGCGTACTAATTGGTTGATGATGTCATTGGAAACACCTTCATCTTCCTCTGTCTTTGTTTTACTATGAAACAAAGAAACTCACCATTTTCACAAACTATTTATAAACACAAACTACAGGCTTTGTGATGGACACTCCAATACCTTGACTTCATTGTCCTGAAGGTAATCATTTAAAAGCTGTCTTAACAGACAAAAAAACAGCGTGCCTGAAGTTTCACCCCCTTCGGCTTCATCAGAAGATAACTAGACAACGATAAAATAGGAACTTCAAAAGGAGAAAAAGGGCTGTTCCACCCAACCTGTAGCTGCTGCTGATTGGTCAAACAAATTATACCCAAAGGGGCTGTTCCAAACCTGTAGCTGCTGCTGATTGGTCAAACAAATTATACCCAAAGGGGCTGTTCCACCCAACCTGTAGCTGCTGCTGATTGGTCAAACAAATTATACCCAAAGGGGCTGTTCCACCCAACCTGTAGCTGCTGCTGATTGGTCAAACACATTTTGCCCAAAGGGGCTGTTCCCTATAGCTTTATAGAACGTTCCTGGCACGGGCTAGGTTAAGGTTAGGGGAATATTAACTTGGCACTAATCCTAGTCTAGTTTCTATGTTAGTGTAAACTGCTTGTAATCCTAGTCTAGTTTCTATATTAGTGTAAACTGCTTGTAATCCTAGTCTAGTCTCTATATTAGTGTAAACTGCTTGTAATCCTAGTCTCTATATTAGTGTAAACTGCTTGTAATCCTAGTCTCTATGTTAGTGTAAACTGCTTGTAATCCTAGTCTCTATATTAGTGTAAACTGCTTGTAATCCTAGTCTCTATATTAGTGTAAACTGCTTGTAATCCTAGTCTCTATGTTAGTGTAAACTGCTTGTAATCTTCATCTCTATATTAGTGTAAACTGCTTGTAATCCTAGTCTCTATGTTAGTGTAAACTGCTTGTAATCTTCATCTCTATATTAGTGTAAACTGCTTGTAATCTTCATCTCTATATTAGTGTAAACTGCTTGTAATCTTCATCTCTATGTTAGTGTAAACTGCTTGTAATCCTAGTCTCTATATTAGTGTAAACTGCTTGTAATCCTTGTCTCTATATTAGTGTAAACTGCTTGTAATCCTAGTCTAGTCTCTATATTAGTGTAAACTGCTTGTAATCCTAGTCTCTATATTAGTGTAAACTGCTTGTAATCCTAGTCTCTATATTAGTGTAAACTGCTTGTAATCCTAGTCTCTATATTAGTGTAAACTGCTTGTAATCCTATATTAGTGTAAACTGCTTGTAATCCTAGTCTAGTCTCTATGTTAGTGTAAACTGCTTGTAATCCTCATCTCTATATTAGTGTAAACTGCTTGTAATCCTAGTCTCTATATTAGTGTAAACTGCTTGTAATCCTAGTCTCTATATTAGTGTAAACTGCTTGTAATCCTAGTCTCTATGTTAGTGTAAACTGCTTGTAATCCTAGTCTCTATGTTAGTGTAAACTGCTTGTAATCCTAGTCTCTATGTTAGTGTAAACTGCTTGTAATCCTCGTCTCTATGTTAGTGTAAACTGCTTGTAATCCTAGTCTCTATATTAGTGTAAACTGCTTGTAATCCTTGTCTCTATATTAGTGTAAACTGCTTGTAATCCTAGTCTAGTCTCTATATTAGTGTAAACTGCTTGTAATCCTAGTCACTATATTAGTGTAAACTGCTTGTAATCCTAGTCTATATGTTAGTGTAAACTGCTTGTAATCCTAGTCTCTATATTAGTGTAAACTGCTTGTAATCCTAGTCTCTATATTAGTGTAAACTGCTTGTAATCCTAGTCTCTATGTTAGTGTAAACTGCTTGTAATCCTAGTCTCTATGTTAGTGTAAACTGCTTGTAATCCTAGTCTCTATATTAGTGTAAACTGCTTGTAATCCTAGTCTCTATATTAGTGTAAACTGCTTGTAATCTTCATCTCTATGTTAGTGTAAACTGCTTGTAATCCTAGTCACTATATTAGTGTAAACTGCTTGTAATCCTAGTCTCTATATTAGTGTAAACTGCTTGTAATCCTAGTCTCTATGTTAGTGTAAACTGCTTGTAATCCTAGTCTCTATGTTAGTGTAAACTGCTTGTAATCCTAGTCTCTATGTTAGTGTAAACTGCTTGTAATCCTATATTAGTGTAAACTGCTTGTAATCCTAGTCTCTATGTTAGTGTAAATTGCTTGTATAATCCTAGTCTAATCTCTATGTTAGTGTAAACTGCTTGTAATCCTTGTCTCTATATTAGTGTAAACTGCTTGTAATCCTAGTCTCTATATTAGTGTAAACTGTTTGTAATCCTTGTCTCTATATTAGTGTAAACTGCTTGTAATCCTAGTCTCTATATTAGTGTAAACTGATTGTAATCCTATATTAGTGTAAACTGCTTGTAATCCTAGTCTAGTCTCTATGTTAGTGTAAACTGCTTGTAATCCTCATCTCTATATTAGTGTAAACTGCTTGTAATCCTAGTCTCTATATTAGTGTAAACTGCTTGTAATCCTAGTCTCTATGTTAGTGTAAACTGCTTGTAATCTTCATCTCTATATTAGTGTAAACTGCTTGTAATCCTAGTCTAGTCTCTATATTAGTGTAAACTGTTTGTAATCCTAGTCTAGTCTCTATATTAGTGGAAACTGATTGTAATCCTATATTAGTGTAAACTGCTTGTAATCCTAGTCTCTATGTTAGTGTAAACTGCTTGTAATCCTAGTCTCTATATTAGTGTAAACTGCTTGTAATCCTAGTCTCTATATTAGTGTAAACTGCTTGTAATCCTAGTCTCTATATTAGTGTAAACTGATTGTAATCCTAGTCTCTATATTAGTGTAAACTGCTTGTAATCCTAGTCTCTATATTGGTGTAAACTGCTTGTAATCCTAGTCTCTATATTAGTGTAAACTGATTGTAATCCTATATTAGTGTAAACTGCTTGTAATCCTAGTCTAGTCTCTATATTAGTGTAAACTGCTTGTAATCCTAGTCACTATATTAGTGTAAACTGCTTGTAATCCTAGTCTCTATGTTAGTGTAAACTGCTTGTAATCCTAGTCTCTATGTTAGTGTAAACTGCTTGTAATCCTAGTCTCTATATTAGTGTAAACTGCTTGTAATCCTAGTCTAGTCTCTATATTAGTGTAAACTGCATATAATCCTAGTCTCTATATTAGTGTAAACTGCTTGTAATCCTAGTCTCTATATTAGTGTAAACTGCTTGTAATCCTAGTCTCTATATTGGTGTAAACTGCTTGTAATCCTAGTCTCTATATTAGTGGAAACTGATTGTAATCCTATATTAGTGTAAACTGCTTGTAATCCTAGTCTAGTCTCTATGTTAGTGTAAACTGCTTGTAATCTTCATCTCTATATTAGTGTAAACTGCTTGTAATCCTAGTCTCTATATTAGTGTAAACTGCTTGTAATCCTAGTCTCTATGTTTGTGTAAACTGCTTGTAATCCTAGTCTCTATGTTAGTGTAAACTGCTTGTAATCCTAGTCTCTATGTTAGTGTAAATTGCTTGTATAATCCTAGTCTAATCTCTATGTTAGTGTAAACTGCTTGTAATCCTAGTCTCTATATTAGTGTAAACTGCTTGTAATCCTAGTCTCTATATTAGTGTAAACTGCTTGTAATCCTTGTCTCTATATTAGTGTAAACTGCTTGTAATCCTAGTCTCTATATTAGTGTAAACTGCTTGTAATCCTAGTCTCTATGTTAGTGTAAACTGCTTGTAATCCTAGTCTCTATGTTAGTGTAAACTGCTTGTAATCCTAGTCTCTATATTAGTGTAAACTGCTTGTAATCCTCATCTCTATATTAGTGTAAACTGCTTGTAATCCTAGTCATCTCTATATTAGTGTAAACTGCTTGTAATCCTAGTCTCTATATTAGTGTAAACTGCTTGTAATCCTAGTCTCTATGTTAGTGTAAACTGCTTGTAATCCTAGTCTCTATGTTAGTGTAAACTGCTTGTAATCCTAGTCTCTATGTTAGTGTAAACTGCTTGTATAATCCTAGTCTAGTCTCTATTTAGTGTAAACTGCTTGTAATCCTTGTCTCTATATTAGTGTAAACTGCTTGTAATCCTAGTCTAGTCTCTATATTAGTGTAAACTGCTTGTAATCCTAGTCTATATATTGGTGTAAACTGCTTGTAATCCTAGTCTCTATATTAGTGGAAACTGATTGTAATCCTATATTAGTGTAAACTGCTTGTAATCCTAGTCTAGTCTCTATGTTAGTGTAAACTGCTTGTAATCTTCATCTCTATATTAGTGTAAACTGCTTGTAATCCTAGTCTCTATATTAGTGTAAACTGCTTGTAATCCTAGTCTCTATATTAGTGTAAACTGCTTGTAATCCTAGTCTCTATATTAGTGTAAACTGTTTGTAATCCTAGTCTAGTCTCTATATTAGTGGAAACTGATTGTAATCCTATATTAGTGTAAACTGCTTGTAATCCTAGTCTCTATGTTAGTGTAAACTGCTTGTAATCCTCATCTCTATATTAGTGTAAACTGCTTGTAATCCTAGTCTCTATATTAGTGTAAACTGCTTGTAATCCTAGTCTCTATATTGGTGTAAACTGCTTGTAATCCTAGTCTCTATATTAGTGTGATTGTAATCCTATATTAGTGTAAACTGCTTGTAATCCTAGTCTAGTCTCTATATTAGTGTAAACTGCTTGTAATCCTAGTCACTATATTAGTGTAAACTGCTTGTAATCCTAGTCTATGTTAGTGTAAACTGCTTGTAATCCTCGTCTCTATATTAGTGTAAACTGTTTGTAATCCTAGTCTCTATATTAGTGTAAACTGCTTGTAATCCTTGTCTCTATATTAGTGTAAACTGCTTGTAATCCTAGTCTAGTCTCTATATTAGTGTAAACTGCTTGTAATCCTAGTCACTATATTAGTGTAAACTGCTTGTAATCCTAGTCTATATATTGGTGTAAACTGCTTGTAATCCTAGTCTCTATATTAGTGGAAACTGATTGTAATCCTATATTAGTGTAAACTGCTTGTAATCCTAGTCTAGTCTCTATGTTAGTGTAAACTGCTTGTAATCTTCATCTCTATATTAGTGTAAACTGCTTGTAATCCTAGTCTCTATATTAGTGTAAACTGCTTGTAATCCTAGTCTCTATGTTTGTGTAAACTGCTTGTAATCCTAGTCTCTATGTTAGTGTAAACTGCTTGTAATCCTAGTCTCTATGTTAGTGTAAACTGCTTGTAATCCTAGTCTCTATGTTAGTGTAAACTGCTTGTAATCCTAGTCTCTATATTAGTGTAAACTGCTTGTAATCCTAGTCTCTATATTAGTGTAAACTGCTTGTAATCCTAGTCACTATATTAGTGTAAACTGCTTGTAATCCTATATTAGTGTAAACTGCTTGTAATCCTAGTCTAGTCTCTATGTTAGTGTAAACTGCTTGTAATCCTAGTCTCTATGTTAGTGTAAACTGCTTGTAATCCTATATTAGTGTAAACTGCTTGTAATCCTAGTCTCTATGTTAGTGTAAATTGCTTGTATAATCCTAGTCTAATCTCTATGTTAGTGTAAACTGCTTGTAATCCTTGTCTCTATATTAGTGTAAACTGCTTGTAATCCTAGTCTAGTCTCTATATTAGTGTAAACTGCTTGTAATCCTAGTCTCTATATTAGTGTAAACTGCTTGTAATCCTAGTCTATATATTGGTGTAAACTGCTTGTAATCCTAGTCTCTATATTAGTGGAAACTGATTGTAATCCTATATTAGTGTAAACTGCTTGTAATCCTAGTCTAGTCTCTATATTAGTGTAAACTGCTTGTAATCCTAGTCACTATATTAGTGTAAACTGCTTGTAATCCTAGTCTCTATATTAGTGTAAACTGCTTGTAATCCTAGTCTCTATATTAGTGTAAACTGCTTGTAATCCTAGTCTCTATATTAGTGTAAACTGTTTGTAATCCTAGTCTAGTCTCTATATTAGTGGAAACTGATTGTAATCCTATATTAGTGTAAACTGCTTGTAATCCTAGTCTCTATGTTAGTGTAAACTGCTTGTAATCCTCATCTCTATATTAGTGTAAACTGCTTGTAATCCTAGTCTCTATATTGGTGTAAACTGCTTGTAATCCTAGTCTCTATATTAGTGTAAACTGATTGTAATCCTAGTCTCTATTAGTGTAAACTGCTTGTAATCCTAGTCTAGTCTCTATATTAGTGTAAACTGCTTGTAATCCTAGTCTCTATATTGGTGTAAACTGCTTGTAATCCTAGTCACTATATTAGTGTAAACTGCTTGTAATCCTAGTCTATATATTAGTAAACTGCTTGTAATCCTAGTCTCTATGTTAGTGTAAACTGCTTGTAATCCTAGTCTCTATATTAGTGTAAACTGCTTGTAATCCTAGTCACTATATTAGTGTAAACTGCTTGTAATCCTAGTCTAGTCTCTATGTTAGTGTAAAAAGCTTGTAATCCTAGTCTCTAT
>NW_024606552.1:0-9405 GCF_018296145.1 Oncorhynchus tshawytscha | reverse complement strand
TATTTATTAAACAAAACGTAAACACGACTAAACACTAAACACTACAAAACAATAAACGTAATGAAAACCGAAAACAGCCTATCTAGTGCAAACTAACAGAGAGTACAAGTAAGACACTAAGGACAATCACCCACGACAAACTCAAGAATATGGCTGCCTAAATATGGTTCCCAATCAGAGACAACGATAAGCACCTGCCTCTGATTGAGAACCACTCCAGACAGCCATAGACCTTGCTAGACAACCCACTAAGCTACAATCCCAATACCACCACCAAAACCCCAAGACAAACACACCACAATTACAAAAACCCCATGCCACACCCTGGCCTGACCAAATACATAAAGATAAACACAAAATACTTTGACCAGGGCGTGACAGAACCCCCCTAAGGTGCGGACTCCCGAACGCACCTCAAAACAATAGGGAGGGTCCGGGTGGGCGTCTGTCCATGGTGGCGGCTCCGGCGCGGGACGTGGACCCCACTCCTTTAATGTCTTAGTCCCCTCTCCCTTCGTCCCTGGATAGTCCACCCTCGCCGCCGACCATGGCCTAGTAGTCCCCACCCAGAACCCCACTGGACTGAGGAGCAGATCGGGACTGAAGGACAGCTCGGGACCGAGGCAGCTCGGGACTGAGGGGAAGCTCGGGAGTGAGAGAAAGCTCAGGAGTGAGAGAAAGCTCAGGAGTGAGAGAAAGCTCAGGAGTGAGAGAAGCTCAGGAGTGAGAGAAGCTCAGGAGTGAGAGAAAGCTCAGGAGTGAGAGGAAGCTCAGGAGTGAGAGAGAGAAGCTCAGGAGTGAGAGGAAGCTCAGGAGTGAGAGGAAGCTCAGGAGTGAGAGGAAGCTCAGGCAGGTAGATAGATCTACCAGCTCCTGGCTGGCTGGTGGTTTCAGCAGATCCTGGCTGACTGGCAGATCCTGGCTGACTGGCAGATCTGGAAGAGTCTGGTTGACTGGCAGATCTGGAAGAGTCTGGTTGACTGGCAGATCTGGAAGAGTCTGGTTGACTGGCAGATCTGGAAGAGTCTGGTTGACTGGCAGATCTGGCGGCGCTGGGCAGACTGGCGGCGCTGGGCAGACTGGCGGCGCTGGGCAGACTGGCGATGCTGGGCAGACTGGCGGCGCTGGGCAGACTGGCGGCGCTGGGCATACTGGCGGTGCTGGGCAGACTGACGGGCGCTGGGCAGACTGGGCAGACGACGCTGGGCAGACTGGCGATGCTGGGCAGACTGGCGGCGCTGGGCAGACTGGCGACGCTGGGCAGACTGGGGGCACTGGCGGCGCTGGGCAGACTGGCGGCACTAGCTGCTCCATATAGGCTGACAGCTCTGGCGGCTTCTTACAGACTGACCGCTCTGGCGGCTCCGTGCTGACTGGCAGCTCCTTGCAGACTGGCAGCTCCTTACAGACTGGCAGCTCCGTGCAGACTGACAGCTCCGTGCAGACTGACAGCTCCTTGCAGACTGGCAGCTCCATGCAGACTGGCAGCTCCATGCAGACTGGCTGCTCCATGCAGACTGGCTGCTCCATGCAGACTGACAGCTCTGGCTGCTTCATGCAGACTGACATCTCTGGCTGCTCCATGTAGACTGGCTGCTTCATGCAGACTGGCAGCTCGGGCTGCTTCATGTAGACTGACAGCTCTGGCTGCTCCATGCGGACTGACAGCTCTGGCTGCTCCATGTAGACTGACTGCTTCATGCAGACTGGCAGCTCGGGCTGCTTCATGTAGACTGACAGCTCTGGCTGCTCCATGCAGACTGACAGCTCTGACTGTTCCATGCAGACTGACAGCTCTGGCTGCTTCATGCAGACTGGCAGCTCTGGCTGCTCCATGTAGACTGGCTGCTTCATGCAGACTGGCAGCTCGGGCTGCTTCATGTAGACTGACAGCTCTGGCTGCTCCTTGCAGACTGGCAGCTCCATGCAGACTGGCAGCTCTGGCTGCTCCATGCAGACTGACAGCTCTGGCTGCTTCATGCAGACTGGCAGCTCTGGCTGCTCCATGCAGACTGGCAGCTCTGGCTGCTCCATGCAGACTGACAGCTCTGGCTGCTCCATGCAGACTGGCTGCTTCATGCAGACTGGCAGCTCTGGCTGCTCCATGCAGACTGACAGCTCTGGCTGCTCCATGCAGACTGACAGCTCTGGCTGCTCCTTGCAGACTGGCAGCTCTGGCTGCTCCATGCAGACTGACAGCTCTGGCTGCTCCATGCAGACTGACATCTCTGGCTGCTCCATGCAGACTGATATCTCTGGCTGCTCCATGCAGACTGACATCTCTGGCTGCTCCATGCAGACTGACATCTCTGGCTGCTCTATGCGGACTGACAGCTCTGGCTGCTCTATGCGGACTGACAGCTCTGGCTGCTCCATGCAGGCTGGCAGCTCTGGCTTCTCCATGCAGGCTGGCAGCTCTGGCTGCGCTGAACAGGCGGGAGACTCCGGCAGCGTAGGAGAGGAGAAAGGCTCTGGCTGCGCTAAACAGGCGGGAGGCTCCGGCAGCGCTGTAGAGGAGGAAGGCTCTGGCTGCGCTGAACAGGCGGGAGGATCCGGCAGCGCTGTAGAGGAGAAAGGCTCTGGCTGCGCTAAACAGGCGGGAGACTCCAGCAGCGCAGGAGAGGAGAAAAGCGCTGGCTGCGCTGAACAGGCAAGGCACACTGAAGGCCTGGTGCATGGTGCTGGAACTGGTGGTACTGGATCGAGGACACGCACAGGAAGCCTGGAGCGGGGAGCTGCTACCGGAGGACTGGAGTGTGGAGGTAGCACAGGATGGGCTAGACCGTGAAGGCGTACTGGAGATCTTGAGAGCAGTGTTGGCACAGGATGTGCAAGGCTAGGGATGTGCACAGGAGGCCTGGTGCGTGAGGCTGGCACCAACTTCACCAGCCGACTAACACGCACCTCAGGACGAGTATGGAGCGCTAACCCAGGTGCCATCAAATCCCCAACACGTTCCGTCGGGCGAATTCCATGCAAAAAGCACCAACACAGCAACTCCCTCATTTCTCTCTCCTCCAATTTCCCCATTAACTCCTTCACAGTCTCTGGTTCTGGTCTCCTCCTTGGCTCCTCACGATAAACAGGGAGAGTTGGCTCAGGTCTGACTCCTGACTCTGCCACACTCTCCCTGAGCCCCCCAAGAAATTTTGGGGCTGATTCTCAGGCTTCCATCCGCTACGCCGTGCTGCCTCCTCATATCTGCGCCTCTCAGCTTTCGCCGCCTCCAGTTCTTCCTTGGGGCGGCGATATTCTCCAGGCTGAGCCCAGGGTCCTTTACCGTCCAGTTCTTCCTCCCATGTCCATTTCTCCAGGTGGTGCAGCCTCTCCCACTGCAGCTGCTGCTGCTCCTGCTGCTGCTGCCTCTGTTGCCTCTCCTGTGGTTCCTGCCTGTTAACACGCTGCTTGGTCCGTTGGTGGTGGGTGATTCTGTAACGGTTTTCTAGTGGTGATGAAGGAGAGTCGGACCAAACTGCAGCGTGTCGATTGCGATCCATATTTATTAAACAAAACGTAAACACGACTAAACACTAAACACTACAAAACAATAAACGTAATGAAAACCGAAAACAGCCTATCTAGTGCAAACTAACAGAGAGTACAAGTAAGACACTAAGGACAATCACCCACGACAAACTCAAAGAATATGGCTGCCTAAATATGGTTCCCAATCAGAGACAACGATAAGCACCTGCCTCTGATTGAGAACCACTCCAGACAGCCATAGACCTTGCTAGACAACCCACTAAGCTACAATCCCAATACCACCACCAAAACCCCAAGACAAACACACCACAATTACAAAAACCCCATGCCACACCCTGGCCTGACCAAATACATAAAGATAAACACAAAAATACTTTGACCAGGGCGTGACAGGGCTGAATAATGTTGCACGCCCAATGTTTCAGTTTTTGATTTGTTAAAAAGTTTGAAATATCCAATAAATGTCGTTCCACTTCATGATTGTTTCCCACTTGTTGTTGATTCTTCACAAAAAAATACAGTTTTATATCTTTATGTTTGAAGCCTGAAATGTGGCAAAAGGTCACAAAGTTCAAGGGGGCCGAATACTTTCGCAAGGCACTTTATATTCCCTATATAGTGCTCGCTCTACAGTATATGGGCTCTCGTCAAAAGTAGTGCACTATAGAGGGAATAGGGTGTGATTTATCCAGAAGCTACAGTACTTCATGATCTGAATAGGGTGTGATGTAACCAGAAGCTACAGTACTTCATGATCTGAATAGGGTGTGATGTAACCAGAAGCTACAGTACTTCATGATCTGAATAGGGTGTGATGTAACCAGAAGCTACAGTACTTCATGATCTGAATAGGGTGTGATGTAACCAGAAGCTACAGTACTTCATGATCTGAATAGGGTGTGATGTAACCAGAAGCTACAGTACTTCATGATCTGAATAGGGTGTGATGTAACCAGAAGCTACAGTACTTCATGATCTGAATAGGGTGTGATGTAACCAGAAGCTACAGTACTTCATGATCTGAATAGGGTGTGATGTAACCAGAAGCTACAGTACTTCATGATCTGAATAGGGTGTGATGTAACCAGAAGCTACAGTACTTCATGATCTGAATTAGGGTGTGATGTAACCAGAAGCTACAGTACTTCATGATCTGAATAGGGTGTGATGTAACCAGAAGCTACAGTACTTCATGATCTGAATAGGGTGTGATGTAACCAGAAGCTATAGTTCTTCATTATCTTAGTCTATGCCGCTTTGACATTGCCCATCCATCTATTTACAGATTCTTTAATTTCATGCCTTTACTTAGATTTGTATGTATTGGGTATTTGTTGTGAAACTGTTAGATAGTACTTGTTAGATATTACTGCACTGTCGGAGCTAGAAGCACAGGCATTTCACTACACCTGCAATAACATCTGGTAAACACATGTACGTGACCAATAAAATTAAAATTATTTTACAATACGATGTTCTCTCTGATCAAATTGTTTTCATTTCACTTTAGTTAGAGTTACAGGGACATTGATATGAGAGCATGTGAGGTGGCATTGGTTCTTAAATGGAGTTGAACCTAAATCCATAGCTGACCGTTATTGACTGTCAGTGTGTGTGTGCTTTATCGGTGCCATTAGGCATGACAAGAGCTGAGTGTGATGTAACCTTTAAGCCTGCTGGAGCTGCTAACAGTTGGGTTCTAGACTCCATCCAATTGGAGACCAGTGACAGGGCAGCTGCTGTGGTGTGTATGTGTTCAGCTTAGCCTGGACTCTGTTTCCACTGCTACAGGAATAGACCTGGGCTGCATAGCTCCGGAGACCAGCTGTGTGTGTGTCTCTACCTTGCGTTGAACATTTCTGAATAACATAGTTTATGATGTTGGGTGTATTGACTGTGTGTGAGCATGTGAGAGGGCGTGTGTGTGTGTGTGTGTGTGAGAGGTGTGTGTGTGAGAGAAAAGATTTGGCACTGTGTGTTTATATGTGTGTGTGTGTATGTGTACGTGCATGGTAAACAGAGCTAATCAGCAGTGTTTCTGGTGTACATGACATTGGAGCGGTGGGTATGTGTTGGGCTGCAGGCAGCAGGCTGCTCAGAACTGAGACTGGGATGGTCAGTGCTTTAGACTGGATTTATGACATCCTCTCTGTGACCTTGACAGATAGAGGGAGGGCGAACACACACTATGCACAGCACCACACACACACATAACCGCACATACTGTAACGGTTTTCTAGTGGTGATGAAGGAGAGTCGGACCAAACTGCAGCGTGTCGATTGCGATCCATATTTATTAAACAAAACGTAAACACGACTAAACACTAAACACTACAAAACAATAAACGTAATGAAAACCGAAAACAGCCTATCTAGTGCAAACTAACAGAGAGTACAAGTAAGACACTAAGGACAATCACCCACGACAAACTCAAAGAATATGGCTGCCTAAATATGGTTCCCAATCAGAGACAACGATAAGCACCTGCCTCTGATTGAGAACCACTCCAGACAGCCATAGACCTTGCTAGACAACCCACTAAGCTACAATCCCAATACCACCACCAAAACCCCAAGACAAACACACCACAATTACAAAAACCCCATGCCACACCCTGGCCTGACCAAATACATAAAGATAAACACAAAATACTTTGACCAGGGCGTGACAGAACCCCCCTAAGGTGCGGACTCCCGAACGCACCTCAAAACAATAGGGAGGGTCCGGGTGGGCGTCTGTCCATGGTGGCGGCTCCGGCGCGGGACGTGGACCCCACTCCTTTAATGTCTTAGTCCCCTCTCCCTTCGTCCCTGGATAGTCCACCCTCGCCGCCGACCATGGCCTAGTAGTCCCCACCCAGAACCCCACTGGACTGAGGAGCAGATCGGGACTGAAGGACAGCTCGGGACCGAGGCAGCTCGGGACTGAGGGGAAGCTCGGGAGTGAGAGAAAGCTCAGGAGTGAGAGAAAGCTCAGGAGTGAGAGAAAGCTCAGGAGTGAGAGGAAGCTCAGGAGTGAGAGGAAGCTCAGGAGTGAGAGGAAGCTCAGGAGTGAGAGGAGCTCAGGAGTGAGAGGAAGCTCAGGAGTGAGAGGAAGCTCAGGAGTGAGAGGAAGCTCAGGCAGGTAGATAGATCTACCAGCTCCTGGCTGGCTGGTGGTTTCAGCAGATCCTGGCTGACTGGCAGATCCTGGCTGACTGGCAGATCCTGGCTGACTGGCAGATCTGGAAGAGTCTGGTTGACTGGCAGATCTGGAAGAGTCTGGTTGACTGGCAGATCTGGAAGAGTCTGGTTGACTGGCAGATCTGGAAGAGTCTGGTTGACTGGCAGATCTGGCGGCGCTGGGCAGACTGGCGGCGCTGGGCATACTGGCGGCGCTGGGCAGACTGGCGGCGCTGGGCATACTGGCGGTGCTGGGCAGACTGACGACGCTGGGCAGACTGACGACGCTGGGCAGACTGACGACGCTGGGCAGACTGACGACGCTGGGCAGACTGGCGATGCTGGGCAGACTGGCGATGCTGGGCAGACTGACGGCGCTGGGCAGACTGGCGACGCTGGGCAGACTGGCGATGCTGGGCAGACTGACGGCGCTGGGCAGACTGGCGACGCTGGGCAGACTGGGGGCACTGGCGGCGCTGGGCAGACTGGCGGCACTAGCTGCTCCATATAGGCTGACAGCTCTGGCAGCTTCTTACAGACTGACCGCTCTGGCGGCTCCGTGCTGACTGGCAGCTCCTTGCAGACTGGCAGCTCCTTACAGACTAGCAGCTCCGTGCAGACTGACAGCTCCGTGCAGACTGACAGCTCCTTGCAGACTGGCAGCTCCATGCAGACTGGCAGCTCCATGCAGACTGGCAGCTCCATGCAGACTGGCTGCTCCATGCAGACTGGCTGCTCCATGCAGACTGACAGCTCTGGCTGCTTCATGCAGACTGACATCTCTGGCTGCTCCATGTAGACTGGCTGCTTCATGCAGACTGGCAGCTCGGGCTGCTTCATGTAGACTGACAGCTCTGGCTGCTCCATGCAGACTGACAGCTCTGGCTGCTCCATGTAGACTGACTGCTTCATGCAGACTGGCAGCTCGGGCTGCTTCATGTAGACTGACAGCTCTGGCTGCTCCATGCAGACTGACAGCTCTGACTGTTCCATGCAGACTGACAGCTCTGGCTGCTTCATGCAGACTGGCAGCTCTGGCTGCTCCATGTAGACTGGCTGCTTCATGCAGACTGGCAGCTCGGGCTGCTTCATGTAGACTGACAGCTCTGGCTGCTCCTTGCAGACTGGCAGCTCCATGCAGACTGGCAGCTCTGGCTGCTCCATGCAGACTGACAGCTCTGGCTGCTTCATGCAGACTGGCAGCTCTGGCTGCTCCATGCAGACTGGCAGCTCTGGCTGCTCCATGCAGACTGACAGCTCTGGCTGCTCCATGCAGACTGGCTGCTTCATGCAGACTGGCAGCTCTGGCTGCTCCATGCAGACTGACAGCTCTGGCTGCTCCATGCAGACTGACAGCTCTGGCTGCTCCTTGCAGACTGGCAGCTCTGGCTGCTCCATGCAGACTGACAGCTCTGGCTGCTCCATGCAGACTGACATCTCTGGCTGCTCCATGCAGACTGACATCTCTGGCTGCTCCATGCAGACTGACATCTCTGGCTGCTCCATGCAGACTGACATCTCTGGCTGCTCTATGCGGACTGACAGCTCTGGCTGCTCTATGCGGACTGACAGCTCTGGCTGCTCCATGCAGGCTGGCAGCTCTGGCTTCTCCATGCAGGCTGGCAGCTCTGGCTGCGCTGAACAGGCGGGAGACTCCGGCAGCGTAGGAGAGGAGAAAGGCTCTGGCTGCGCTAAACAGGCGGGAGGCTCCGGCAGCGCTGTAGAGGAGGAAGGCTCTGGCTGCGCTGAACAGGCGGGAGGATCCGGCAGCGCTGTAGAGGAGAAAGGCTCTGGCTGCGCTAAACAGGCGGGAGACTCCAGCAGCGCAGGAGAGGAGAAAAGCGCTGGCTGCGCTGAACAGGCAAGGCACACTGAAGGCCTGGTGCATGGTGCTGGAACTGGTGGTACTGGATCGAGGACACGCACAGGAAGCCTGGAGCGGGGAGCTGCTACCGGAGGACTGGAGTGTGGAGGTAGCACAGGATGGGCTAGACCGTGAAGGCGTACTGGAGATCTTGAGAGCAGTGTTGGCACAGGATGTGCAAGGCTAGGGATGTGCACAGGAGGCCTGGTGCGTGAGGCTGGCACCAACTTCACCAGCCGACTAACACGCACCTCAGGACGAGTATGGAGCGCTAACCCAGGTGCCATCAAATCCCCAACACGTTCCGTCGGGCGAATTCCATGCAAAAAGCACCAACACAGCAACTCCCTCATTTCTCTCTCCTCCAATTTCCCCATTAACTCCTTCACAGTCTCTGGTTCTGGTCTCCTCCTTGGCTCCTCACGATAAACAGGGAGAGTTGGCTCAGGTCTGACTCCTGACTCTGCCACACTCTCCCTGAGCCCCCCAAGAAATTTTTGGGGCTGATTCTCAGGCTTCCATCCGCTACGCCGTGCTGCCTCCTCATATCTGCGCCTCTCAGCTTTCGCCGCCTCCAGTTCTTCCTTGGGGCGGCGATATTCTCCAGGCTGAGCCCAGGGTCCTTTACCGTCCAGTTCTTCCTCCCATGTCCATTTCTCCAGGTGGTGCAGCCTCTCCCACTGCAGCTGCTGCTGCTCCTGCTGCTGCTGCCTCTGTTGCCTCTCCTGTGGTTCCTGCCTGTTAACACGCTGCTTGGTCCGTTGGTGGTGGGTGATTCTGTAACGGTTTTCTAGTGGTGATGAAGGAGAGTCGGACCAAACTGCAGCGTGTCGATTGCGATCCATATTTATTAAACAAAACGTAAACACGACTAAACACTAAACACTACAAAA
>NW_024606551.1:0-9390 GCF_018296145.1 Oncorhynchus tshawytscha | reverse complement strand
AAATAAAAGGTACACATTATTTATTTTTTAATCGGCAAATACTGCCGGAAAGGACAACAACCTTTGGCAAGAAGAGATTAGCATCATTGGTAATTATTAGTATCGGTGTCATAGAAACAGTCACAGAAGTCAGTAGTGAAAATCACTTTTATTATATATACACTACCTCTGAATGGAACCAGTTGCTCATCCACTGTTACGTCAGGCCATTGGTTGTAGACGTATGACAGCCGCTCCACCCACTTGTCCCAGACCTCTCTTATGGCTGCCAGTTTGTCTGTCGCACGTCTTGTAGGTCTTGACTCAAGTCATCAAATCGTAGCAGTCTTGAGTAAGTGTGAAAGAACTTGAGTGAAATAGTGGCACTGAAAATCACTATTCCACTCTCTGCATCCCATAGACTAGCTGCAGCCTCGCCTCGGGACCTTTATACACCTGCTAAGATTTGCGGCCTTATGTAGGCATGCAGGTCAGTCTCATCCATCCCTTTCCAGCTGTCTCCATATTTTCAAATACCCTCCAGATTTGTCATGTCCAGGATGATTTTTTCTATTGCTGGTGTGATGAACAGGTAGAATGATGAGGCGATGTCATGGGCATAAGAAACGGCATATGTTGTGGGTCCTGGGGTCATCTCCATGACCTTATGCTCTGCCATCCTTCCCTGTTTGTGAATTGCTACTGAGGACCATTTGATTTGGCTGTTTTTTTACATTAAAGTCTCTCTTTCAGCTTGAGGAATTTCTTCTTCTTCTGAAGATGATGCATCATGCTCTGGGTTGTATTCCTCCCCATCTGCATCTTCTGATTCATCCTCCACTTCTCTTCAGATTGAGTAGTCTTGCTGGAAATTTGAAAATATCTGTTCTAAAAAGCTGTTCAGCAGTGAAATGCACAGTCATGGCTTCAGCCCCTTGGGGAAGACCACATATCTGGACATGTAAATCAAATCAAATCAAATCAAATCAAATCAAATTTTATTTGTCACATACACATGGTTAGCAGATGTTAATGCGAGTGTAGCGAAATGCTTGTGCTTCTAGTTCCGACAATGCAGTAATAACGAGCAAGTAATCTAACTAACAATTCCAAAAAAACTACTGTCATACACAGTGTAAGGGGATAAAGAATATGTACATAAGGATATATGAATGAGTGATGGTACAGAGCAGCATAGGCAAGATACAGTAGATGATATCGAGTACAGTATATACATATGAGATAAGTATGTAAACCAAGTGGCATAGTTAAAGTGGCTAGTGATACATGTATTACATAAGGATGCAGTCGATGATATAGAGTACAGTATCAACGTATGCATATGAGATGAACAATGTAGGGTAAGTAACATTATATAAGGTAGCATTGTTTAAAGTGGCTAGTGATATATTTACATCATTTCCCATCGATTCCCATGATTAAAGTGGCTGGAGTAGAGTCAGTGTCATTGACAGTGTGTTGGCAGTAGCCACTCAATGTTAGTGGTGGCTGTTTAACAGTCTGATGGCCTTGAGATAGAAGCTGTTTTTCAGTCTCTCGGTCCCAGCTTTGATGCACCTGTACTGACCTCGCCTTCTGGATGGCAGCGGGGTGAACAGGCAGTGGCTCGGGTGGTTGATGTCCTTGATGATCTTTATGGCCTTCCTGTAGCATCGGGTGGTGTAGGTGTCCTGGAGGGCAGGTAGTTTGCCCCCGGTGATGCGTTGTGCAGACCTCACTACCCTCTGGAGAGCCTTACGGTTGAGGGCGGTGCAGTTGCCATACCAGGCGGTGATACAGCCCGCCAGGATGCTCTCGATTGTGCATCTGTAGAAGTTTGTGAGTGCTTTTGGTGACAAGCCGAATTTCTTCAGCCTCCTGAGGTTGAAGAGGCGCTGCTGCGCCTTCCTCACGATGCTGTCTGTGTGAGTGGACCAATCCAGTTTGTCTGTGATGTGTATGCCGAGGAACTTAAAACTTGCTACCCTCTCCACTACTGTTCCATCGATGTGGATGGGGGTGTTCCCTCTGCTGTTTCCTGAAGTCCACAATCATCTCCTTAGTTTTGTTGACGTTGAGTGTGAGGTTATTTTCCTGACACCACACTCCGAGGGCCCTCACCTCCTCCCTGTAGGCCGTCTCGTCGTTGTTGGTAATCAAGCCTACCACTGTTGTGTCGTCCGCAAACTTGATGATTGAGTTGGAGGCGTGCATGGCCACGCAGTCGTGGGTGAACAGGGAGTACAGGAGAGGGCTCAGAACGCACCCTTGTGGGGCCCCAGTGTTGAGGATCAGCGGGGAGGAGATGTTGTTGCCTACCCTCACCACCTGGGGGCGGCCCGTCAGGAAGTCCAGTACCCAGTTGCACAGGGCGGGCCGAGACCCAGGGTCTCGAGCTTGATGACGAGCTTGGAGGGTACTATGGTGTTGAATGCCGAGCTGTAGTCGATGAACAGCATTCTCACATAGGTATTCCTCTTGTCCAGATGGGTTAGGGCAGTGTGCAGTGTGGTTGAGATTGCATCGTCTGTGGACCTATTTGGGCGGTAAGCAAATTGGAGTGGGTCAAGGGTGTCAGGTAGGGTGGAGGTGATATGGTCCTTGACTAGTCTCTCAAAGCACTTCATGATGACGGATGTGAGTGCTACGGGCGGTAGTCGTTTAGCTCAGTTACCTTAGCTTTCTTGGGAACAGGAACAATGGTGGCCCTCTTGAAGCATGTGGGAACAGCAGACTGGTATAGGGATTGATTGAATATGTCCGTGAACACACCGGCCAGCTGGTCTGCGCATGCTCTGAGGGCGCGGCTGGGGATGCCGTCTGGGCCTGCAGCCTTGCGAGGGTTAACACGTTTAAATGTCTTACTCACTTCGGCTGCAGTGAAGGAGAGACCGCATGTTTCCGTTGCAGGCCGTGTCAGTGGCACTGTATTGTCCTCAAAGCGGGCAAAAAGTTATTTAGTCTGCCTGGGAGCAAGACATCCTGGTCCGTGACTGGGCTGGGTTTCTTCCTGTAGTCCGTGATTGACTGTAGACCCTGCCACATACCTCTTGTGTCTGAGCCGTTGAATTGAGATTCTACTTTGTCTCTGTACTGGCGCTTAGCTTGTTTGATAGCCTTGCGGAGGGAATAGCTGCACTGTTTGTATTCAGCCATGTTACCAGACACCTTGCCCTGATTAAAAGCAGTGGTTCGTGCCTTCAGTTTCACACGAATGCTGCCATCAATCCACGGTTTCTGGTTAGGGAATGTTTTAATCGTTGCTATGGGAACGACATCTTCAACGCACGTTCTAATGAACTCGCACACCGTATCAGCGTATTCGTCAATGTTGTTGTCTGACGCAATACGAAACATCTCCCAGTCCACGTGATGGAAGCAGTCTTGGAGTGTGGAGTCAGCTTGGTCGGACCAGCGTTGGACAGACCTCAGCGTGGGAGCTTCTTGTTTTAGTTTCTGTCTGTAGGCAGGGATCAACAAAATGGAGTCGTGGTCAGCTTTTCCGAAAGGGGGCGGGGCAGGGCCTTATATGCGTCGCGGAAGTTAGAGTAACAATGATCCAGGGTCTTTCCACCCCTGGTTGCGCAATCGATATGCTGATAAAATTTAGGGAGTCTTGTTTTCAGATTAGCCTTGTTAAAATCCCCAGCTACAATGAATGCAGCCTCCGGATAAATCGTTTCCAGTTTGCAGAGAGTTAAATAAAGTTCGTTCAGAGCCATCGATGTGTCTGCTTGGGGGGGATATATACGGCTGTGATTATAATCGAAGAGAATTCTCTTGGTAGATAATGCGGTCTACATTTGATTGTGAGGAATTCTAAATCAGGTGAACAGAAGGATTTGAGTTCCTGTATGTTTCTTTCATCACACCATGTCACGTTGGCCATAAGACATACGCCCCGCCCCTCTTCTTACCAGAAAGATGTTTGTTTCTGTCGGCGCGATGCGTGGAGAAACCCGCTGGCTGCACCGCTTCGGATTGCGTCTCTCCAGTTAGCCATGTTTCCGTGAAGCAGAGAACGTTACAGTCTCTGATGTCCCTCTGGAATGCTACCCTTGCTCGGATTTCATCAACCTTGTTGTCAAGAGACTGGACATTGGCAAGAAGAATGCTAGGGAGTGGTGCACGATGTGCCCGTCTCCGGAGTCTGACCAGAAGACCGCTTCGTTTCCCTCTTTTTCTGAGTCGTTTTTTTTTTTGGTCGCTGCATGTGATCCACTCGGTTACACTGGTTGTAAGGCAGAACACAGGATCCGCGTCGCGAAAAACATATTCTTGGTCGTACTGATGGTCGTACTGATGGTGAGTTGACGCTGATCTTATATTCAGTAGTTCTTGTCGGCTGTATGTAAAGAAACCTAAGATGACCTGGGGTACTAGTGTAAGAAATAACACGTAAAAAAACAAAAAACTGCATAGTTTCCTAGGAACGCGAAGCGGACATGTACGGACATGTACCGATGACAATATTATTTTGTTTTGTACAGCTTACATGGATACATGAATAAAGGCAACAGCTCACTTTTGTAATATTGGGGTCTAGGACAGGTCATCAAATTTCAAGTTGAATAATATCATGGAGGTGATTGTTTTCACTGCTGTTAACGAAAGACTCACTGCCTCCTTCTCACAAATGATCAAACAAATATAAAAAATAAAATAAAAGTTGGTTCAAACAGTGGCGGGTCAAAATGACCCAACCTGCAAATCCTCTCCACCTTCTCAGGACCATGAGCCTGTCACCTTTGATGTAACACTGTTGTTGCTGCTATTGGTGATAGTGTGATAGTGGTGCTGGCTACCATAAGTTGTGTAAACAGTGCATTATTTTATGCTGTGTGTCATGTTGTGTCCGTGCCACTTCTGTCTCTGTGTGTGCAGCAGCCCGAAGCGTGGCCAGGCCTGTTTGATTAATTCATAATGTTATCAAAAAGTATCTCTTCTCCTTCACTAGAACTAGAATTTTTATTTATTTATTTATTTTACCTTTATTTAACCAGGTAGGCAAGTTGAGAACAAGTTCTCATTTACAATTGCGACCTGGCCAAGATAAAGCAAAGCAGTTCGACAGATACAACGACACAGAGTTACACATGGAGTAAAACAAACATACAGTCAATAATACAGTATAAACAAGTCTATATACAATGTGAGCAAATGAGGTGAGAAGGGAGGTAAAGGCAAAAAAGGCCATGGTGGCAAAGTAAATACAATACAGCAAGTAAAACACTGGAATGGTAGTTTTGCAATGGAAGAATGTGCAAAGTAAAAATAAAAATAATGGGGTGCAAAGGAGCAAAATAAAAAAAAAAAAATACAGTTGGGAAAGAGGTAGTTGTTTGGGCTAAATTATAGGTGGGCTATGTACAGGTGCAGTAATCTGTGAGCTGCTCTGACAGTTGGTGCTTAAAGCTAGTGAGGGAGATAAGTGTTTCCAGTTTCAGAGATTTTTGTAGTTCGTTCCAGTCATTGGCAGTAGAGAACTGGAAGGAGAGGCGGCCAAAGAAAGAATTGGTTTTGGGGGTGACTAGAGAGATATACCTGCTGGAGCTTGTGCTACAGGTGGGAGATGCTATGGTGACCAGCGAGCTGAGATAAGGGGGACTTTACCTAGCAGGGTCTTGTAGATGACATGGAGCCAGTGGGTTTGGCGACGAGTATGAAGCGAGGGCCAGCCAACGAGAGCGTACAGGTCGCAATGGTGGGTAGTATATGGGGCTTTGGTGACAAAACGGATTGCACTGTGATAGACTGCATCCAATTTGTTGAGTAGGGTATTGGAGGCTATTTTGTAAATGACATCGCCAAAGTCGAGGATTGGTAGGATGGTCAGTTTTACAAGGGTATGTTTGGCAGCATGAGTGAAGGATGCTTTGTTGCGAAATAGGAAGCCAATTCTAGATTTAACTTTGGATTGGAGATGTTTGATATGGGTCTGGAAGGAGAGTTTACAGTCTAACCAGACACCTAAGTATTTGTAGTTGTCCACGTATTCTAAGTCAGAGCCGTCCAGAGTAGTGATGTTGGACAGGCGGTTAGGTGCAGGTAGCGATCGGTTGAAGAGCATGCATTTAGTTTTACTTGTATTTAAGAGCAATTGGAGGCCACGGAAGGAGAGTTGTATGGCATTGAAGCTTGCCTGGAGGGTTGTTAACACAGTGTCCAAAGAAGGGCCGGAAGTATACAGAATGGTGTCGTCTGCGTAGAGGTGGATCAGAGACTCACCAGCAGCAAGAGCGACCTCATTGATGTATACAGAGAAGAGAGTCGGTCCAAGAATTGAACCCTGTGGCACCCCATAGAGACTGCCAGAGGTCCGGACAGCAGACCCTCCGATTTGACACACTGAACTCTATCAGAGAAGTAGTTGGTGAACCAGGCGAGGCAATCATTTGAGAAACCAAGGCTGTCGAGTCTGCCGATGAGGATGTGGTGATTGACAGAGTCGAAAGCCTTGGCCAGATCAATGAATACGGCTACACAGTAATGTTTCTTATCGATGGCGGTTAAGATATCGTTTAGGACCTTGAGCGTGGCTGAGGTGCACCCATGACCAGCTCTGAAACCAGATTGCATAGCAGAGAAGGTATGGTGAGATTCGAAATGGTCGGTAATCTGTTTGTTGACTTGGCTTTCGAAGACCTTAGAAAGGCACGGTAGGATAGATATAGGTCTGTAGCAGTTTGGGTCAAGAGTGTCCCCCCGTTGAAGAGGTGACCGCAGCTGCTTTCCAATCTTTGGGAATCTCAGACGACACGAAAGAGAGGTTGAACAGGCTAGTAATAGGGGTGGCAACAATTTCGGCAGATAATTTTAGAAAGAAAGGGTCCAGATTGTCTAGCCCGGCTGATTTGTAGGGGTCCAGATTTTGCATCTCTTTCAGAACATCAGCTGAATGGATTTGGGAGAAGGAGAAATGGGGAAGGCTTGGGCGAGTTGCTGTTGGGGGTGCAGTGCTGTTGACCGGGGTAGGAGTAGCCAGGTGGAAAGCATGGCCAGCCGTAGAAAAATGCTTATTGAAATTCTCAATTATGGTGGATTTATCAGTGGTGACAGTGTTTCCTATCTTCAGTGCAGTGGGCAGCTGGGAGGAGGTGTTCTTATTCTCCATGGACTTTACAGTGTCCCAGAACTTTTTTGAGTTAGTGTTGCAGGAAGCAAATTTCTGCTTGAAAAAGCTAGCCTTGGCTTTTCTAACTGCCTGTGTATAATGGTTTCTAGCTTCCCTGAACAGCTGCATATCACGGGGCTGTTCGATGCTAATGCAGAACGCCATAGGATGTTTTTGTGTTGGTTAAGGGCAGTCAGGTCTGGGGAGAACCAAGGGCTATATCTGTTCCTGGTTCTAAATTTCTTGAATGGGGCATGTTTATTTAAGATGGTTAGGAAGGCATTTAAAAAAAATATCCAGGCATCCTCTACTGACGGGATGAGATCAATATCCTTCCAGGATACCCCGGCCAGGTCGATTAGAAAGGCCTGCTCGCAGAAGTGTTTCAGGGAGCGTTTTACAGTGATGAGTGGAGGTCGTTTGACCGCTGACCCATTACAGATGCAGGCAATGAGGCAGTGATCGCTGAGATCTTGGTTGAAGACAGCAGAGGTGTATTTAGAGGGGAAGTTGGTTGGGATGATATCTATGAGGGTGCCCGTGTTTAAGGCTTTGGGGAGGTACCTGGTAGGTTCATTGATAATTTGTGTGAGATTGAGGGCATCAAGTTTAGATTGTAGGATGGCTGGGGTGTTAAGCATGTTCCAGTTTAGGTCGCCTAGCAGCACGAACTCTGAAGATAGATGGGGGCAATCAGTTCACATATGGTGTCCAGAGCACAGCTGGGGGCAGAGGGTGGTCTATAGCAGGCGGCAACGGTGAGAGACTTGTTTTTAGAGAGGTGGATTTTTAAAAGTAGAAGTTCAAATTGTTTGGGTACAGACCTGGATAGTAGGACAGAACTCTGCAGGCTATATTTGCAGTAGATTGCAACACCGCCCCTTTGGCAGTTCTATCTTGTCTGAAAATGTTGTAGTTTGGAATTAAAATTTCTGAATTTTTGGTGGTCTTCCTAAGCCAGGATTCAGACACAGCTAGAACATCCGGGTTGGCAGAGTGTGCTAAAGCAGTGAATAGAACAAACTTAGGGAGGAGGCTTCTAATGTTAACATGCATGAAACCAAGGCTATTACGGTTACAGAAGTCGTCAAAAGAGAGCGCCTGGGGAATAGGAGTGGAGCTAGGCACTGCAGGGCCTGGATTCACCTCTACATCGCCAGAGGAACATAGGAGGAGTAGAATAAGGGTACGGCTAAAAGCTATGAGAATTGGTCGTCTAGAACGTCTGGAACATAGAGTAAAAGGAGGTTTCTGGGGGCGGTAAAATAGCATCAAGGTATAATGTACAGACAAAGGTATGGTAGTATGTGAATACAGTGGAGGTAAACCTAGGTATTGAGTGATGAAGAGAGAGATATTGTCTCTAGAAACATCATTGAAACCAGGAGATGTCATTGCATGTGTGGGTGGTGGAACTAATAGGTTGGATAAGGTATAGTGAGCAGGACTAGAGGCTCTACAGTGAAATAAGCCAATAAACACTAACCAGAACAGCAATGGACAAGACATATTGACATTAAGGAGAGGCATGCTTAGTCGAGTGATCAAAAGGGTCCAGTGAGTGGAGAGGTTGGTTGGGAGTCACGGCGATTTAGACAGCTAGCCAGGCCATCGGTAGCAAGCTAGCATAGGATGGAGGTCTGTTGTTAGCCACCTCTTGCGTTCCGTCAGTAGATTAGTGGGGTTCCGTGTGGTAGAGGGGATTAATCCAAATCACACAACAACAACAAAAATAAAAACAATAGATATAGTTATAGAGGCCCAAGAAGAAAACATAATAATAATAAAAATAAATAAATTGTCCGATTGTCTATTCAGATAGCAGCCGGTAAGACAGCTAACGGTTAGCAGGCCGCAGATGGGCGTTCAGGTAACGTCGCGACGGAGGAGCCAGCCGGATCTCCTTCGGGTAGATAACGTCGGCAGTCCAGTTGTGAAGGCCCGGTGGGGCTCCGCGTAGGCAGTAAAACGGATCCGGATAGGTGACTGCAGCCCAGGAGTGATTGATGGAACTCAGGAGTAATTGACAGAGCTGGCTAGCTCCGGAATAATTGATGTTTGCTCCGGAATCGACGAATGCCGATAGTCACAGGGATAGCAGCTAGCTAGCTGTGAGATCCGGGTATGAATGTCCAGAGAGCAGTCGAAATCCAGGGCCATGGAGAGAAAAATTGGTCCGGTATGTTCCGTTCCAAGCCGCGCTGCGCCGTACAGAACTGGCGATAGATTTTCGAGCTAAAGGATAGCTGATGACCACAAACCGTGGTGCAGAATGGTGCAACTACAGAAGATATATA
>NW_024606550.1:0-9388 GCF_018296145.1 Oncorhynchus tshawytscha | reverse complement strand
ATACTAACCTGGTCTACCATCTACTGTCATTATATTACCCTGGTCTACCATCTACTGTCATTATATTACCCTGGTCTACCATCTACTGTCATTATATTACCCTCTCTACTGATTACCATGGTCTACCATCTACTGTCATAAAGTACCCTGGTCTACCTCTACTGTCATTATATTACCCTGGTCTACCATCTACTGTCATTATATTACCCTGGTCTAAACTCTACTGCCATTATATTACCCTGGTCTACCATCTACTGTCACTAGATTACACTGGTCTACCCTCTACTGTCATTATATTACCCTGGTCTACCCTCTACTGTCACTATATTACCATGGTCTACCATCTACTGTCATAAAGTACCCTGGTCTACCCTCTACTGTCATTATATTACCCTGGTCAACCATCTACTGTCATTATATTACCCTGGTCTACCATCTACTGTCATTATATTACCCTGGTCTACCATCTACTGTCATTATATTACCCTCTACTGTCATTATATCATTATATTGACCTGGTCTACCATCTACTGTCATTATATTACCCTGGTCTACCATCTACTGTCATTATATTACTCTGGTCTACCATCTACTGTGAATATATTACCCTGGTCTACCATTTACTGTCATTATATTACACTAGTCTACCATCTACTGTCATTATATTACCCTGGTCTACCATCTACTGTCATTATATTACCCTGGTCTACCCTCTACTGTCATTATATTACCCTGGTCTACCATCTACTGTCATTATATTACCGGTCTACTGTCATTATATTACCCTGGTCTACCATCTGCTGTCATTATATTACCCTGGTCTACCATCTACTGTCATTATATTACCCTGGTCTACCATCTGCTGTCATTATATTACCCTCTACTGTCATTATATTACCCTGTTCTACCATCTTCTGTCATTATATTAACCTGGTCTACCATCTACTGTCAATATATTACCCTGGTCTACCATCTACTGTCATAATATTAACCTGGTCTACCATCTACTGTCATTATATTACCCTGGTCTTCCATCTACTGTCATTATACTAACCTGGTCTACCCTCTACTGTCATTATATTACCCTGTTCTACCATCTTCTGTCATTATATTAACCTGGTCTACCATCTACTGTCAATATATTACCCTGGTCTACCATCTACTGTCATAATATTAACCTGGTCTACCATCTACTGTCATTATATTACCCTGGTCTTCCATCTACTGTCATTATACTAACCTGGTCTACCATCTACTGTCATTATATTACCCTGGTCTACCATCTACTGTCATTATATTACCCTGGTCTACCATCTACTGTCATTATATTACCCTGATCTACCATCTGCTGTCATTATATTACCCTGGTCTGCCCTATACTGTCATTATATTACCCTGGTCTACCATCTACTGTCATTATATTACCCTGATCTATCCTCTACTGTCATTATATTACCCTGGTCTACCATCTACTGTCATTATATTACCCTGGTCTACCATCTACTGTCATTATATTACCCTGGTCTACCATCTACTGTCATTATATTACCCTCTACTGTCATTATATTACCCTCTACTGTCATTATATTACCTTGGTCTACCATCTACTGTCATTATATTACCCTGGTCAACCATCTACTGTCATTATATTACCCTGGTCTATCCTCTACTGTCACTATATTACCATGGTCTACCATCTACTGTCATAATACTAACCTGGTCTACCATCTACTGTCATTATATTACCCCGGTCTACCATCTACTGTCATTATATTACCCTGGTCTACCATCTACTGTCATTATATTACCCTCTTCTGTCATTATATTACCCTGGTCTACCATCTACTGTCAATATATTACCCTGCTCTACCCTCTACTGTCATTATATTACCCTGGTCTACCCTCTACTGTCACTATATAACCATGGTCTACCATCTACTGTCATAAAGTACCCTGGTCTACCCTCTACTGTCATTATATTACCCTGGTCTACCATCTACTGTCATTATATTACCCTGGTCTAAACTCTACTGCCATTATATTACCCTGGTCTACCATCTACTGTCACTAGATTACACTGGTCTACCCTCTACTGTCATTATATTACCCTGGTCTACCCTCTACTGTCACTATATTACCCTGGTCTACCCTCTACTGTCACTATATTACCATGGTCTACCATCTACTGTCATAAAGTACCCTGGTCTACCCTCTACTGTCATTATATTACCCTGGTCAACCATCTATTGTCATTATATTACCCTGGTCTACCATCTACTGTCATTATATTACCCTGTTCTACCATCTACTGTCATTATATTACCCTGGTCTACCATCTACTGTCATTATATTGCCCTCTACTGTCATTATATTACCCTTGTATACCATCTACTGTCATTATATTGACCTGGTCTACCATCTACTGTCATGATATTACCCTGGTCTACCATCTACTGTCATTATATTACTCTCTGGTCTACCTTCTACTGTGAATATATTACCCTGGTCTACCATTTACTGTCATTATATTACACTAGTCTACCATCTACTGTCATTATATTACCCTGGTGTACCATCTACTGTCATTATATTACCCTGGTCTACCCTCTACTGTCATTATATTACCCTGGTCTACCATCTACTGTCATTATATTACCGTCTACTGTCATTATATTACCCTGGTCTACCATCTACTGTCATTATATTACCCTGGTCTACCATCTACTGTCATTATATTACCCTGGTCTACCGTCTGCTGTCATTATATTACCCTCTACTGTCATTATATTACCCTGTTCTACCATCTTCTCTCATTATATTAACCTGGTCTACCATCTACTGTCAATATATTACCCTGGTCTACCATCTACTGTCATAATATTAACCTGGTCTACCATCTACTGTCATTATATTACCCTGGTCTTCCATCTACTGTCATTATACTAACCTGGTCTACCCTCTACTGTCATTATATTACCATGGTCTACCATCTACTGTCATTATACTAACCTGGTCTACCATCTACTGTCATTATATTACCCTGGTCTACCATCTACTGTCATTATATTACCCTGGTCTACCATCTACTGTCATTATATTACCCTCTTCTGTCATTATATTACCCTGGTCTACCATCTACTGTCAATATATTACCCTGCTCTACCCTCTACTGTCATTATATTACCCTGGTCTACCCTCTACTGTCACTATATAACCATGGTCTACCATCTACTGTCATAAAGTACCCTGGTCTACCCTCTACTGTCATTATATTACCCTGGTCTACCATCTACTGTCATTATATTACCCTGGTCTAAACTCTACTGCCATTATATTACCCTGGTCTACCATCTACTGTCACTAGATTACACTGGTCTACCCTCTACTGTCATTATATTACCCTGGTCTACCCTCTACTGTCACTATATTACCCTGGTCTACCCTCTACTGTCACTATATTACCATGGTCTACCATCTACTGTCATAAAGTACCCTGGTCTACCCTCTACTGTCATTATATTACCCTGGTCAACCATCTATTGTCATTATATTACCCTGGTCTACCATCTACTGTCATTATATTACCCTATTCTACCATCTACTGTCATTATATTACCCTGGTCTACCATCTACTGTCATTATATTGCCCTCTACTGTCATTATATTACCCTTGTATACCATCTACTGTCATTATATTGACCTGGTCTACCATCTACTGTCATGATATTACCCTGGTCTACCATCTACTGTCATTATATTACTCTGGTCTACCTTCTACTGTGAATATATTACCCTGGTCTACCATTTACTGTCATTATATTACACTAGTCTACCATCTACTGTCATTATATTACCCTGGTGTACCATCTACTGTCATTATATTACCCTGGTCTACCCTCTACTGTCATTATATTACCCTGGTCTACCATCTACTGTCATTATATTACCGTCTACTGTCATTATATTACCCTGGTCTACCATCTACTGTCATTATATTACCCTGGTCTACCATCTACTGTCATTATATTACCCTGGTCTACCATCTGCTGTCATTATATTACCCTCTACTGTCATTATATTACCCTGTTCTACCATCTTCTGTCATTATATTAACCTGGTCTACCATCTACTGTCAATATATTACCCTGGTCTACCATCTACTGTCATAATATTAACCTGGTCTACCATCTACTGTCACTATATTACCCTGGTCTTCCATCTACTGTCATTATACTAACCTGGTCTACCCTCTACTGTCATTATATTACCATGGTCTACCATCTACTGTCATTATACTAACCTGGTCTACCATCTACTGTCATTATATTACCCTGGTCTACCATCTACTGTCATTATATTACCCTGGTCTACCATCTACTGTCATTATATTACCCTCTTCTGTCATTATATTACCCTGGTCTACCATCTACTGTCAATATATTACCCTGCTCTACCCTCTACTGTCATTATATTACCCTGGTCTAAACTCTACTGCCATTATATTACCCTGGTCTACCATCTACTGTCACTAGATTACACTGGTCTACCCTCTACTGTCATTATATTACCCTGGTCTACCCTCTACTGTCACTATATTACCTTGGTCTACCCTCTACTGTCACTATATTACCATGGTCTACCATCTACTGTCATAAAGTACCCTGGTCTACCCTCTACTGTCATTATATTACCCTGGTCAACCATCTATTGTCATTATATTACCCTGGTCTACCATCTACTGTCATTATATTACCCTGTTCTACCATCTACTGTCATTATATTACCCTGGTCTACCATCTACTGTCATTATATTGCCCTCTACTGTCATTATATTACCCTTGTATACCATCTACTGTCATTATATTGACCTGGTCTACCATCTACTGTCATGATATTACCCTGGTCTACCATCTACTGTCATTATATTACTCTGGTCTACCATCTACTGTGAATATATTACCCTGGTCTACCATTTACTGTCATTATATTACACTAGTCTACCATCTACTGTCATTATATTACCCTGGTGTACCATCTACTGTCATTATATTACCCTGGTCTACCCTCTACTGTCATTATATTACCCTGGTCTACCATCTACTGTCATTATATTACCGTCTACTGTCATTATATTACCCTGGTCTACCATCTACTGTCATTATATTACCCTGGTCTACCATCTACTGTCATTATATTACCCTGGTCTACCATCTGCTGTCATTATATTACCCTCTACTGTCATTATATTACCCTGTTCTACCATCTTCTGTCATTATATTAACCTGGTCTACCATCTACTGTCAATATATTACCCTGGTCTACCATCTACTGTCATAATATTAACCTGGTCTACCATCTACTGTCATTATATTACCCTGGTCTTCCATCTACTGTCATTATACTAACCTGGTCTACCCTCTACTGTCATTATATTACCCTGTTCTACCATCTTCTGTCATTATATTAACCTGGTCTACCATCTACTGTCAATATATTACCCTGGTCTACCATCTACTGTCATAATATTAACCTGGTCTACCATCTACTGTCATTATATTACCCTGGTCTTCCATCTACTGTCATTATACTAACCTGGTCTACCATCTACTGTCATTATATTACCCTGGTCTACCATCTACTGTCATTATATTACCCTGGTCTACCATCTACTGTCATTATATTACCCTGGTCTACCATCTACTGTCATTATATTACCCTGGTCTACCATCTACTGTCATTATATTACCCTGGTCTACCAACTACTGTCATTATATTACCCTGGCCTACGCTCTACTGTCATTATATTACCCTCTACTGTCTTTATATTACCCTGGTCTAACATCTACTGTCATTATATTAACCTGGTCTACCATGTACTGTCATTATATTACCCTGGTCTACCATCTACTGTCATTATATTACCCTGGTCTACCATCTACTGTCATTATATTACCCTGGCCTACCCTCTACTGTCATTACATTACCCTAGTCTACCAACTACTGTCATTATATTACCCTGGCCTACGCTCTACTGTCATTATATTACCCTCTACTGTCTTTATATTACCCTGGTCTACCATCTACTGTCATTATATTAACCTGGTCTACCATCTACTGTCATTATATTACCCTGGTCTACCATCTACTGTCATTATATTACCCTGGTCTACCATCTACTGTCATTATATTACCCTGGTCTACCATCTACTGTCATTATATTACCCTGGTCTACCATCTACTGTCATTATATTACCCTCTACTGTCATTATATTACCCTGGTCTACCATCTACTGTCATTATATTACCCTGGTCAACCATCTACTGTCATTACATTACCCTGGTCTACCCTCTACTGTCACTATATTACCATGGTCTACCATCTACTGTCATAATATTACCCTGGTCTACCCTCTACTGTCATTATGTTACCCTGGATTACCATCTACTGTCACTATATTACCCTGGTCTACCATCTACTGTCATTATATTACCCTCTACTGTCATTATATTACCCTGGTCTACCATCTACTGTCAATATATTACCCTGGTCAACCATCTACTGTCATTATATTACCCTGGTCTACCATCTATTGTCATTATATTACCCTGGTCTACCATCTACTGTCATTATATTACCCTGGTCTACCATCTACTGTCATTATATTACCCTGGTCTACCATCTACTGTCATTATATTACCCTCTACTGTCATTATATTACCCTCTACTGTCATTATTTTACCCTGGTCTACCATCTACTGTCATTATATTACCCTGGTCTACCCTCTACTGTCACTATATTACCTTGGTCTACCCTCTACTGTCACTATATTACCATGGTCTACCATCTACTGTCATAAATTACCCTGGTCTACCCTCTACTGTCATTATATTACCCTGGTCAACCATCTATTGTCATTATATTACCCTGGTCAACCATCTATTGTCATTATATTACCCTGGTCTACCATCTACTGTCATTATATTACCCTGTTCTACCATCTACTGTCATTATATTACCCTGGTCTACCATCTACTGTCATTATATTGCCCTCTACTGTCATTATATTACCCTTGTATACCATCTACTGTCATTATATTGACCTGGTCTACCATCTACTGTCATGATATTACCCTGGTCTACCATCTACTGTCATTATATTACTCTGGTCTACCATCTACTGTGAATATATTACCCTGGTCTACCATTTACTGTCATTATATTACACTAGTCTACCATCTACTGTCATTATATTACCCTGGTGTACCATCTACTGTCATTATATTACCCTGGTCTACCCTCTACTGTCATTATATTACCCTGGTCTACCATCTACTGTCATTATATTACCGTCTACTGTCATTATATTACCCTGGTCTACCATCTACTGTCATTATATTACCCTGGTCTACCATCTACTGTCATTATATTACCCTGGTCTACCATCTGCTGTCATTATATTACCCTCTACTGTCATTATATTACCCTGTTCTACCATCTTCTGTCATTATATTAACCTGGTCTACCATCTACTGTCAATATATTACCCTGGTCTACCATCTACTGTCATAATATTAACCTGGTCTACCATCTACTGTCATTATATTACCCTGGTCTTCCATCTACTGTCATTATACTAACCTGGTCTACCCTCTACTGTCATTATATTACCCTGTTCTACCATCTTCTGTCATTATATTAACCTGGTCTACCATCTACTGTCAATATATTACCTGGTCTACCATCTACTGTCATAATATTAACCTGGTCTACCATCTACTGTCATTATATTACCCTGGTCTTCCATCTACTGTCATTATACTAACCTGGTCTACCATCTACTGTCATTATATTACCCTGGTCTACCATCTACTGTCATTATATTACCCTGGTCTACCATCTACTGTCATTATATTACCCTGGTCTACCATCTACTGTCATTATATTACCCTCGTCTACCATCTACCGTCATTATATTAACCTGGTCTACCATCTACTGTCATTATATTACCCTGGTCTACCAACTACTGTCATTATATTACCCTGGCCTACGCTCTACTGTCATTATATTACCCTCTACTGTCTTTATATTACCCTGGTCTAACATCTACTGTCATTATATTAACCTGGTCTACCATGTACTGTCATTATATTACCCTGGTCTACCATCTACTGTCATTATATTACCCTGGTCTACCATCTACTGTCATTATATTACCCTGGCCTACCCTCTACTGTCATTACATTACCCTAGTCTACCAACTACTGTCATTATATTACCCTGGCCTACGCTCTACTGTCATTATATTACCCTCTACTGTCTTTATATTACCCTGGTCTACCATCTACTGTCATTATATTAACCTGGTCTACCATCTACTGTCATTATATTACCGTGGTCTACCATCTACTGTCATTATATTACCCTGGTCTACCATCTACTGTCATTATATTACCCTGGTCTACCATCTACTGTCATTATATTACCCTGGTCTACCATCTACTGTCATTATATTACCCTCTACTGTCATTATATTACCTTGGTCTACCATCTACTGTCATTATATTACCCTGGTCAACCATCTACTGTCATTATATTACCCTGGTCTACCCTCTACTGTCACTATATTACCATGGTCTACCATCTACTGTCATAATATTACCCCCGGTCTACCCTCTACTGTCATTATGTTACCCTGGTCTACCATCTACTGTCATTATATTACCCTGGTCTACCATCTACTGTCATTATATTACCCTCTACTGTCATTATATTATCCTGGTCTACCATCTACTGTCAATATATTACCCTGGTCAACCATCTACTGTCATTATATTACCCTGGTCTACCATCTATTGTCATTATATTACCCTGGTCTACCATCTACTGTCATTATATTACCCTGGTCTACCATCTACTGTCATTATATTACCCTGGTCTACCATCTACTGTCATTATATTACCCTCTACTGTCATTATATTACCCTCTACTGTCATTATTTTACCCTGGTCTACCATCTACTGTCATTATATTACCCTCTACTGTCATTATTTTACCCTGGTCTACCATCTACTGTCATTATATTACCCTGGTCTACCATCTACTGTCAATATATTACCCTGGTCTACCATCTACTGTCATTATATTAACCTGGTCTACCATCTACTGTCAATATATTACCCTGGTCTACCATCTACTGTCATTATATTACCCTTGTCTACCATCTACTGTCATTATATTACCCCGGTCTACCATCTACTCTTATTATATTACCCTCTACTGCCAATATATTACCATGGTCGACCATCTACTGTCATTATATTACCCTGGTCTACATCTCCTGTCATTATATTACTCTGGTCTACCATCTACTGTGAATATATTACC
>NW_024606549.1:0-5000 GCF_018296145.1 Oncorhynchus tshawytscha | reverse complement strand
CCTCTCCACTCCTCTCCCTCTCCTCTCCTCTCCTCTCCTCTCCTCTCCTCCTCTCCCTCTCCTCTCCTCTCTCCCCTTCCCTCTCCTCCCCTCCTCCCCTCTCCTCTCCTCTCCTCTCCCTCTCCTCTCCTCTCCTCCTCTCCTCTCCTCTCCCTCCACTCTCCTCTCCCTCCTCTCCTCTCCTCTCCTCCCACTCTCCTCTCCTCTCCTCCGCTCCTCTCCTCCTCTCTTCTCTTTTCTTCTCCTCTCCTCTCCTCTCCTCTCCTCCACTCTCCTCTCCACTCCCTCCTCTCCCACTCCGCTCCTCTCCTCTCCTCTCCTCCTCCTCTCCTCTCCCTCCCGCTCCTCTCCACTCCGATCCTCTCCTCTCCTCTCCGCTCCGCTCCTCTCCCCTCCCCTCTCTCCTCTCCTCTCCTCTCCTCTCCTCTCCTCTCCACTCCTCTCCTCTCCCTCTCCCCTCCCCTCCCCTCCCCCCCCTCCTCTCTCCTCTCCCTCTCCTCTCCTCTCCTCTCCAAAGTCCTCTCCTCTCCTCTCCCCTCCCTCCCTCCCCCTCCCCTCCTCCCTCCACTCTCCTCCTCTCCTCTCTCCGCTCCCTCTCCTCCGCTCCGCTCCTCTCCTCCGCTCCGCTCCTCTCCTCTCCTCTCCACTCCTCTCCCTCTCCTCTCCTCTCCCTCCTCTCCTCTCCCTCCTCCTCTCCTCTCCTCTCCTCTCCTCTCCTCTCCTCTCCCGCTCCTCTCCCTCTCGTCTCCTCTCTCCTCTCCCTCTCCGCTCCGCTCCTCTCCTCTCTCCGCTCCTCTCTCTCCCTCTCCTCTCCTCCCCTCCGCTCCTCTCCTCGCCTCTCCTCTCCCTCTCCTCTCCCTCTCCTCTCCCTCCTCCCTCTCCCTCTCCTCTCCACTCCTCTCCCTCTCCTCTCCCTCTCCGCTCCGCTCCTCTCCCTCTCCTCTCCTCTCCCTCTCCTCTCCGCTCCTCTCCCTCTCCTCTCCTCTCTCTCCCTCTCACTCCTCTCCCTCTCCGCTCCTCTCTCCTCTCCCTCTCCTCTCCTCTCCACTCTCCTCTCCCTCTCTCCTCTCCTCTCCTCCCTCTCCTCTCCCTCTCTCTCCACTCTCGCTCCTCTCTCCTCTCTTCTCTTTTCTTCTCCTCTCCCTCTCCCTCTCCTCTCCTCCTCTCCTCTCCTCTCGCCCTCTCCCTCCGCTCCTCTCCTCTCCTCTCCTCCACTCTCCTCTCCACTCCGCTCCTCTCCATCCGCTCCTCTCCTCTCCTCTCCGCTCCGCTCCTCTCCGCTCCCGCTCCTCTCCTCTCCTCTCCTCTCCTCTCCTCTCCTCTCCTCCCTCTCCTCTCCGCTCCTCTCCAGAAATCCGCTCCTCTCCTCTCCTCTCCTCCACTCTCCTCTCTCCTCTCCTCTCCTCTCCTCTCCTCTCTCTCCTCTCCTCTCCGCTCCGCTCGCTCTCCTCTCCCCCGCTCCTCTCCTCCTCCCCTCCCCTCCTCTCCTCCTCTCCTCCACTCTCCTCTCCTCTAAGATCCCTCTCCTCTCCTAATAAGATAAGATCCTCTAAATAAATAATTCTAAATGAATCCTCTCCCTAAAATAATATCCACTAAATAATAAATAATAAGATCTCCTCTCCGCTCCGCTCCTCTCCCCAAGCTAAAAAAGTAAAAAAAATCCACTCCTCTCCCTCTCCTCCATCTCCCTCTAATCTCCGCTCCTCCGCTCCGATAAGATAAGCTCCTCTCGAATCCATCCGCTAAATAATCCTCTCCCTCTCCTCTAAGATAATCCAATCTCCTCTCCTCCTCCACTCTCCTCCCGCTCCTCTCCTCTCCGCTCCTCTCCTCTCCTCTCCTCTCCTCCACTCTCCTCTCCTCTCCTCCCTCTCCTCTCCTCCTCTCCCTCCCTCTCCTCTCCTCTCCCTCTCCTCTCCTCTCCTCTCTCTCTCTCCTCTCCTCTCCCCTCCCCCCCCTCCCTCTCCTCTCCTCTCCTCTCCTCTCCTCTCCTCTCCTCCCTCTCCTCCTCCTCTCCTCTCCTCCTCTCCTCTCCTCTCCTCCACTCTCCTCTCCTCTCCTCTCCTCTCCACTCCCTCCTCTCCTCCTCTCTTCTCTTTCTCTTCTCTTCTCCTCTCCCTCTCCTCTCCTCCAAATCTCCTCTCCAAATCCGCTCCTCTCCTAAGATCCTCTCCTCTCCTCTCCTCCACTCTCCTCTCCCTCCGATCCTCTCCACTCCACTCCTCTCCCTCTCCTCTCCGCTCCGCTCCGCTCCTCTCCCCTCCCCTCCCCTCCTCTCCTCTCCCTCTCCCTCCTCTCCTCTCCTCTCCTCCTCTCCTCTCCTCTCCCTCCCCTCCTCTCCTCTCCCTCCTCCTCTCCTCTCCCTCTCCCCTCTCCTCTCCCTCTCCTCTCCTCTCCTCTCCTCTCCTCTCCCTCTCCCTCCTCTAAATAATAAATAAAAATAATAAAAAGTCCCTCTCCTCCACTCTCCCTCTCCCTCTCCGATCCTCTAAATCTCCTCTCCTCTCCGCTCTCCGCTCCTCTCCCCTCCCCTCCCCTCCTCTCCTCTCCTCTCCTCTCCCTCCTCTCCTCTCCTCTCCTCTCCTCTCCTCCTCTCCCTCCGCTCCCCTCTCCGCTCCGCTCCGCTCCGCTCCTCTCCGCTCCTCTCCTCTCCTCTCCACTCCTCTCTCTCCTCCCTCCCTCTCTCCTCTCCTCTCCTCTCCTCTCCTCTCCTCTCCTCTCCTCTCCCGCTCCTCTCTCTCCTCTCCTCTCGTCTCCACTCCTCTCCTCTCCATCCGCTCCTCTCCTCTCTCTCCGGCTCCTCTCCTCTCCTCTCCTCTCCTCCCCTCTCCGCTCCTCTCCTCTCCTCTCCTCTCCTCTCCTCTCCTCTCCTCTCCCTCTCCTCTCCTCTCCTCTCCTCTCCTCTCCTCTCCTCTCCTCTCCACTCCCTCTCCTCTCCTCTCCTCTCCTCTCCTCTCCTCTCCTCTCCCTCTCCGCTCCTCTCCCTCTCCTCTCCTCTCCTCTCCTCTCCTCTCCTCTCCTCTCCTCTCCTCTCCTCCTCTCCTCAGCACCATTTAATCCGAATGCAGTAGAGGAAGCGTTGACATCAACCCAAACTTTGACGGGCCTGTGAGGATTGCCAATTAATTCCATTCTACCAGCCAGCCAATTAGTGATTCTGTGTTTACTTTAGAGTTGTTGAACACACTGATCAGGGGGAAGCCAGGGGGTCGGGGTGACAGGGGGGCGGGGGGGCTAGGGGACATAAGGGGGACCGGGGGAGGTTGGGAGGAGGCTGGGGGGGGGCAGGGGGAGGTTGGGAGGCTGGACATGACTGGGGGGACAGGGGGAGGTTTGGGGAGTCAAGGGGAGAGAGGGGGGAACATGGGGAGGTTGGGAGGAGGCCTGAGAGAGAAAGGGGGAGACTAGGTTCATGAATAATTCCTCCTAAAGATGTTGGGCACCTCGGCTTCCTCTCTCCTCTACTGTAGCACAGGAAGAGGAAGTGAGAGGAGGTGTTTAACGTGGGGAAGGCAGGTATTTTCACCCCATATTAAACAGCAGTACCGTGACTCAGGTGTCATAGTCTAATAGGTCCTCTGGGACAGGTGGTGCGAACAGAACAGGAAATGATGCTGCTTCTACACAATACAGTATCAACACTACTGACACCTTCCTCTCAGCGCTGAGCTGAGACACTACGGTGCTGTGCAGAGGCGAAGTCAAGGGAATATTACTGGAAACAATTACAGTTCTACCTGAGACCAGTTGTTTTGTTTACTTACCAAAGTTACGGATGTGTGTGTGTGTGTGTGTGTGTGTGTGTGTGTGTGTGTGTGTGTGTGTGTGTGTGTGTATGTATGTGTGTGTGTGTGTGTTGTGTGTGTGTGTGTGTGTGTGTGTGTGTGTGTATGTGTGTGTGTGTGTGTGTGTGTGTGTGTGTGTGTGTGTGTGTGTGTGTGTGTGTGTGTGTGTGTATGTGTGTGTGTGTGTGTGTGTGTGTGTGTGTGTGTGTGTGTGTGGTTTATGAATAAACACAGTATAGATTTAATAATAATCTGTTATCGCCAACTAGAAGTATGTTTATTCATTATTTCCATACAAAATTAAATAATACCTTTTTTAAATATACTTGACTGAAATGAAATGTTAAATTGAAGTTAAACCATTTAACTTTCCGTCTTTAAGTGTATTATAGAAATGGAGACGGGTATTAAACAGTTTAACTCAACTAGCGATATGAGTCAATGAGTAACACACACTGTCCTAGTTATCGCCCTTTACGAGCCTTTTATTCTCCATGTCGGTGAGGTCGGGGTGTGACTAGGGTGGGTTATCTAGGTTATTATATATCTATGTTTGGCCTGGTATGGTTCCCCAATCAGAGGCAGCTGTTTATCGTTGTCTCTGATTGGGGGGGGATCATATTTAGGCAGCCCTTTTCCCACTGGGTTTTTGTGGGGTCTTGTTTGTTTGTGTGGAGTTGCCAGTGAGCACTGCATTTGATCATATTTAGGCAGCCCTTTTCCCACTGGGTTTTTGTGGGGTCTTGTTTGTTTGTGTGGAGTTGCCAGTGAGCACTGCATTTGATCATATTTAGGCAGCCCTTTTCCCACTGGGTTTTGTGGGATCTTGTTTGTTTGTGTGGAGTTGCCAGTGAGCACTGCATTTGATCATATTTAGGCAGCCCTTTTCCCACTGGGTTTTTGTGGGGTCTTGTTTGTTTGTGTGGAGTTGCCAGTGAGCACTGCATTTGATCATATTTAGGCAGCCCTTTTCCCACTGGGTTTTGTGGGGTCTTGTTTGTTTGTGTGGGAGTTGCCAGTGAGCACTGTACTTGATCATATTTAGGCAGCCCTTTTCCCACTGGGTTTTTTGTGGGGTCTTGTTTGTTTGTGGAGTTGCCAGCTGCATTTGATCATATTTAGGCAGCCCTTTTCCCACTGGGTTTTTGTGGGGTCTTGTTTGTTTGTGTGGAGTTGCCAGTGAGCACTGCATTTGATCATATTTAGTTGCCA
>NW_024606548.1:0-9362 GCF_018296145.1 Oncorhynchus tshawytscha | reverse complement strand
ATTTCAAGGACATCTTTTTTCCATCTACGTAACATTGCAAAAATCAGAAACTTTCTGTCCAAAAATGATGCAGAAAAATTAATCCATGCTTTTGTCACTTCTAGGTTAGACTACTGCAATGCTCTATTTTCCGGCTACCCGGATAAAGCACTAAATAAACTTCAGTTAGTGCTAAATACGGCTGCTAGAATCCTGACTAGAACCAAAAAATTTGATCATATTACTCCAGTGCTAGCCTCTCTACACTGGCTTCCTGTCAAAGCAAGGGCTGATTTCAAGGTTTTACTGCTAACCTACAAAGCATTACATGGGCTTGCTCCTACCTATCTCTCTGATTTGGTCCTGCCGTACATACCTACACGTACGCTACGGTCACAAGACGCAGGCCTCCTAATTGTCCCTAGAATTTCTAAGCAAACAGCTGGAGGCAGGGCTTTCACCTATAGAGCTCCATTTTTATGGAACGGTCTGCCTACCCATGTCAGAGACGCAAACTCGGTCTCAACCTTTAAGTCTTTACTGAAGACTCATCTCTTCAGTGGGTCATATGATTGAGTGTAGTCTGGCCCAGGAGTGGGAAGGTGAACGGAAAGGCTCTGGAGCAACGAACCGCCCTTGCTGTCTCTGCCTGGCCGGTTCCCCTCTTTCCACTGGGATTCTCTGCCTCTAACCCTATTACAGGGGCTGGGTCACTGGCTTACTGGGGCTCTCTCATGCCGTCCCTGGAGGGGGTGCGTCACCTGAGTGGGTTGATTCACTGTTGTGGTCATCCTGTCTGGGTTGGCGCCCCCCTTGGGTTGTGCCGTGGCGGAGATCTTTGTGGGCTATACTCAGCCTTGTCTCAGGATGGTAAGTTGGTGGTTGAAGATATCCCTCTAGTGGTGTGGGGGCTGTGCTTTGGCAAAGTGGGTGGGGTTATATCCTTCCTGTTTGGCCCTGTCCGGGGTGACCTCGGATGGGGCCACAGTGTCTCCTGACCCCTCCTGTCTCAGCCTCCAGTATTTATGCTGCAGTAGTTTATGTGTCGGGGGGCTGGGGTCAGTTTGTTATATCTGGAGTACTTCTCCTGTCCTATTCGGTGTCCTGTGTGAATCTAAGTGTGCGTTCTCTAATTCTCTCCTTCTCTCTTTCTTTCTCTCTCTCGGAGGACCTGAGCCCTAGGACCTGAGCTCCAGGACTACCTGACATGATGACTCCTTGCTGTCCCCAGTCCACCTGGCCATGCTGCTGTTCCAGTTTCAACTGACCTGAGCCCTAGGACCATGCCCCAGGACTACCTGACATGATGACTCCTTGCTGTCCCCAGTCCACCTGGCCATGCTGCTGCTCCAGTTTCAACTTCCACCTGACTGTGCTGCTGCTCCAGTTTCAACTGTTCTGCCTTATTATTATTCGACCATGCTGGTCATTTATGAACATTTGAACATCTTGGCCATGTTCTGTTATAATCTCCACCCGGCACAGCCAGAAGAGGACTGGCCACCCCACATAGCCTGGTTCCTCTCTAGGTTTCTTCCTAGGTTTTGGCCTTTCTAGGGAGTTTTTCCTAGCCACCGTGCTTCTACACCTGCATTGCTTGCTGTTTGGGGTTTTAGGCTGGGTTTCTGTACAGCACTTTGAGATATCAGCTGATGTACGAAGGGCTATATAAATAAATTTGATTTGATTTGATTTGGTAGAAAGGCCTCCTGCAAGGATAGGGTAGAAAGGCCTCCTGCAGGGACAGGGTAGAAAGGCCTCCTGCAGGGACAGGGTAGAAAGGCCTCCTGCAAGGACAGGGTAAAGGCCTCCTGCCAGGACAGGTTAAAGGCCTCCTGCAAGGACAGGTTAAAGGCCTCCTGCAAGGACAGGGTAAAGGCCTCCTGCAAGGACAGGGTAAAGGCCTCCTGCAAGGACAGGGTAAAGGCCTCCTGCAAGGACAGGGTAAAAGGCCTCCTGCAAGGACAGGGTAAAAGGCCTCCTGCAAGGACAGGGTAAAAGGCCTCCTGCAAGGACAGGGTAAAAGGCCTCCTGCAAGGACAGGGTAAAAGGCCTCCTGCAAGGACAGGGTAAAAGGCCTCCTGCAAGGACAGGGTAAAAGGCCTCCTGCAAGGACAGGGTAAAAGGCCTCCTGCAAGGACAGGGTAAAAGGCCTCCTGCAAGGACAGGGTAAAGGCCTCCTGCAAGGACAGGGTAAAAGGCCTGCAAGGACAGGGTAAAAGGGTAAAGGCCTCCTGCAAGGACAGGGTAAAGGCCTCCTGCAAGGACAGGGTAAAGGCCTCCTGCAAGGACAGGGTAAAGGCCTCCTGCAAGGACAGGGTAAAAGGCCTCCTGCAAGGACAGGGTAAAAGGCCTCCTGCAAGGACAGGGTAAAAGGCCTCCTGCAAGGACAGGGTAAAAGGCCTCCTGCAAGGACAGGGTAAAAGGCCTCCTGCAGGGACAGGGTGCTGGAATTAAAAATACAAATATAAGACAAAACACAAATCACGACAAGAGATACTGGTAGGGGTGTGTGTGTGTGTGTGTGTGTCTTACCTTAGCTGCCTGTGCGGTGCAGGCAGCGTGCACTGTGCTGGGTTTGACCCCATTAGCCTTGGGTCTCTTAGACAGACTGAAACGGCTTTTCCTCCTGCCTCGATCACCATTGGGTAGAGAGCCATTGTACCTAAAGAGAGAGACAGATCGAGACAGACAGAGAGAGAGAGAGAGATAAACAAGGGGATAGGATGCCATGTTGGAAGCAAGAAGTGTTCCTAGAGCAGGCAGGAGGACTTGCTGTGAGTTCACAGACATGCCTGTATTGTGTGTGTGTGTGTGTGTGTGTGTGTGTGTGTTACCATCTTTGTGGGTACTGGAAATCCCCAAAAGTATTTCCCAGGTCCCCATGAGTACAAAGGCTAGATTTAAAGATAGGTTTAAGCTATGAGTGTGTGTGATCCAGCTCTGCTGATATCTCATCACTGTTTTCCATTGGAGACCAGGACCAACACTACTGTTATAATCATCTCCCTGGAGACCAACACTACTGTTATAATCATCTCCCTGGAGACCAACACTACTGTTATAATCATCTCCCTGACAGCCTGGAGACCAACACTACTGTTATAATCATCTCCCTGACAGCCTGGAGACCAACACTACTGTTATAATCATCTCCCTGGAGACCAACACTACTGTTATAATCATCTCCCTGACAGCCTGGAGACCAACACTACTGTTATAATCATCTCCCTGGAGACCAACACTACTGTTATAATCATCTCCCTGGAGACCAACACTACTGTTATAATCATCTCCCTGGAGACCAACACTACTGTTATAATCATCTCCCTGGAGACCAACACTACTGTTATAATCATCTCCCTGGAGACCAACACTACTGTTATAATCATCTCCCTGGAGACCAACACTACTGTTATAATCATCTCCCTGGAGACCAACACTACTGTCATAATCATCTCCCTGGAGACCAACACTACTGTTATAATCATCTCCCTGACAGCCTGGAGACCAACACTACTGTTATAATCATCTCCCTGACAGCCTGGATACCAACACTACTGTTATAATCATCTCCCTGACAGCCTGGAGACCAACACTACTGCTATAAATCATCTCCCTGGAGACCAACACTACTGTTATAATCATCTCACTGAAGACCAACACTACTGTTATAAATCATCTCCCTGACAGCCTGGAGACCAACACTACTGTTATAATCATCTACCTGGAGACCAACACTACTGTTATAATCATCTACCTGGAGACCAACACTACTGTTATAATCATCTCCCTGGAGACCAACACTACTGTTATAATCATCTCCCTGGAGACCAACACTACTGTTATAATCATCTACCTGGAGACCAACACTACTGTTATAATCATCTCCTTGACAGCCTGGAGACCAACACTACTGTTATAATCATCTACCTGGAGACCAACACTACTGTTATAATCATCTCCCTGGAGACCAACACTACTGTTATAATCATCTCCCTGGAGACCAACACTACTGTTATAATCATCTCCCTGGAGACCAACACTACTGTTATAATCATCTCCCTGGAGACCAACACTACTGTTATAATCATCTACCTGGAGACCAACACTACTGTTATAATCATCTACCTGGAGACCAACACTACTGTTATAATCATCTACCTGGAGACCAACACTACTGTTATAATCATCTCCCTGGAGACCAACACTACTGTTATAATCATCTCCCTGGAGACCAACACTACTGTTATAATCATCTCCCTGACAGCCTGGAGACCAACACTACTGTTATAATCATCTCCCTGGAGACCAACACTACTGTTATAATCATCTACCTGGAGACCAACACTACTGTTATAATCATCTCCCTGGAGACCAACACTACTGTTATAATCATCTCCCTGGAGACCAACACTACTGTTATAATCATCTCCCTGACAGCCTGGAGACCAACACTACTGCTATAAATCATCTCCCTGGAGACCAACACTACTGTTATAATCATCTCCCTGGAGACCAACACTACTGTTATAATCATCTCCCTGGAGACCAACACTACTGTTATAATCATCTCCCTGGAGACCAACACTACTGTTATAATCATCTCCCTGGAGACCAACACTACTGTTATAATCATCTCCCTGACAGCCTGGAGACCAACACTACTGTTATAATCATCTCCCTGGAGACCAACACTACTGTTATAATCATCTACCTGGAGACCAACACTACTGTTATAATCATCTCCCTGGAGACCAACACTATTGATGGCAGCATTCGTGTGAAACTGAAGGCACGAACCACTGCTTTTAATCAGGGCAAGGTGTCTGGTAACATGACTGAATACAAACAGTGCAGCTATTCCCTCCGCAAGGCTATCAAACAAGCTAAGCGCCAGTACAGAGACAAAGTAGAATCTCAATTCAACGGCTCAGACACAAGAGGTATGTGGCAGGGTCTACAGTCAATCACGGACTACAGGAAGAAACCCAGCCCAGTCACGGACCAGGATGTCTTGCTCCCAGGCAGACTAAATAACTTTTTTGCCCGCTTTGAGGACAATACAGTGCCACTGACACGGCCTGCAACGGAAACATGCGGTCTCTCCTTCACTGCAGCCGAAGTGAGTAAGACATTTAAACGTGTTAACCCTCGCAAGGCTGCAGGCCCAGACGGCATCCCCAGCCGCGCCCTCAGAGCATGCGCAGACCAGCTGGCCGGTGTGTTTACGGACATATTCAATCAATCCCTATACCAGTCTGCTGTTCCCACATGCTTCAAGAGGGCCACCATTGTTCCTGTTCCCAAGAAAGCTAAGGTAACTGAGCTAAACGACTACCGCCCCGTAGCACTCACATCCGTCATCATGAAGTGCTTTGAGAGACTAGTCAAGGACCATATCACCTCCACCCTACCTGACACCCTTGACCCACTCCAATTTGCTTACCGCCCAAATAGGTCCACAGACGATGCAATCTCAACCACACTGCACACTGCCCTAACCCATCTGGACAAGAGGAATACCTATGTGAGAATGCTGTTCATCGACTACAGCTCGGCATTCAACACCATAGTACCCTCCAAGCTCGTCATCAAGCTCGAGACCCTGGGTCTCGACCCCGCCCTGTGCAACTGGGTACTGGACTTCCTGACGGGCCGCCCCCCAGGTGGTGAGGGTAGGCAACAACATCTCCTCCCCGCTGATCCTCAACACTGGGGCCCCACAAGGGTGCGTTCTGAGCCCTCTCCTGTACTCCCTGTTCACCCACGACTGCGTGGCTATGCACGCCTCCAACTCAATCATCAAGTTTGCGGACGACACAACAGTGGTAGGCTTGATTACCAACAACGACGAGACGGCCTACAGGGAGGAGGTGAGGGCCCTCGGAGTGTGGTCTCAGGAAAATAACCTCACACTCAACGTCAACAATACTAAGGAGATGATTGTGGACTTCAGGAAACAGCAGAGGGAACACCCCCCCATCCACATCGATGGAACAGTAGTGGAGAGGGTAGCAAGTTTTAAGTTCCTCGGCATACACATCACAGACAAACTGAATTGGTCCACTCACACAGACAGCATCGTGAGGAAGGCGCAGCAGCGCCTCTTCAACCTCAGGAGGCTGAAGAAATTCGGCTTGTCACCAAAAGCACTCACAAACTTCTACAGATGCACAATCGAGAGCATCCTGGCGGGCTGTATCACCGCCTGGTATGGCAACTGCACCGCCCTCAACCGTAAGGCTCTCCAGAGGGTAGTGAGGTCTGCACAACGCATCACCGGGGGCAAACTACCTGCCCTCCAGGACACCTACACCACCCGATGCTACAGGAAGGCCATAAAGATCATCAAGGACATCAACCACCGAGCCACTGCCTGTTCACCCCGCTGCCATCCAGAAGGCGAGGTCAGTACAGGTGCATCAAAGCTGGGACCGAGAGACTGAAAAACAGCTTCTATCTCAAGGCCATCAGACTGTTAAACAGCCACCACTAACATTGAGTGGCTACTGCCAACACACTGTCAATGACATTGACTCTACTCCAGCCACTTTAATCATGGGAATTGATGGGAAATGATGTAAATATATCACTAGCCACTTTAAACAATGCTACCTTATATAATGTTACTTACCCTACATTGTTCATCTCATATGCATACGTTGATACTGTACTCTATATCATCGACTGCATCCTTATGTAATACATGTATCACTAGCCACTTTAACTATGCCACTTGGTTTACATACTTATCTCATATGTATATACTGTACTCGATATCATCTACTGTATCTTGCCTATGCTGCTCTGTACCATCACTCATTCATATATCCTTATGTACATATTCTTTATCCCCTTACACTGTGTATGACAGTAGTTTTTTTTGGAATTGTTAGTTAGATTACTTGCTCGTTATTACTGCATTGTCGGAACTAGAAGCACAAGCATTTCGCTACACTCGCATTAACATCTGCTAACCATGTGTATGTGACAAATAAAATTTGATTTGATTTGATACTGTTATAATCATCTCCCTGGAGACCAACACTACTGTTATAATCATCTCCCTGACAGCCTGGAGACCAACATTACTGCTATAAATCATCTCCCTGGAGACCAACACTACTGTTATAATCATCTCCCTGGAGACCAACACTACTGTTATAATCATCTCCCTGGAGACCAACACTACTGTTATAATCATCTACCTGGAGACCAACACTACTGCTATAATCATCTCCCTGACAGCCTGGAGACCAGGACCAACACTACACAACAAACAGTGAGTCAGCACACACAAACATACGCAGGTACACAAACACACACGTGTGTGTATGCCTGTGTGCCTGCATGTGCTTTTAAACACAACCCCCTCCCACAATAACCACCTTGAAGAGAATAAGAAGCAACGTCATCATCAGATCTAGGATGTGTTATTTTAGTGTTCCCTTAATTTTTTTGAGCAGTGTATTTACGTCTGAGTGCCGTCTCAGATTATTGCATGGTATGCTTTTTTCGTAACGTTTAAAAAAAATCTGACACAGCGGTTGCATTAAGAACCAATGTATCTTTAATTATATGTAAAACCTGTATCTTTCTTCAAAGTTTAAATGTTTAATTTGTTCGATAATGTCCATCAGTTATGTCCAAATATCTTCTTTTGTTAGGGCGTTTGGAAAACAAATCGAAAAGCGCATTCAGGTCGCGCCGAACGTCGGACGAAAAGTTCAAAAAGTTCCGTTACAGCCCGTAGAAACATGCCAACCTAAGTATGGAATCAATCTTTAGGATGTTTTTAACATAAAACTTCATTAATGTTCCAACCGGACAATTCCTCTGTCTGTACAAATGAAGTGGAACGTAGCTACCTTTCACGTGAGCGCGCCAGACCGAGGCTGTGGCACTCTGCCGGACCGAGGCTGTGGCACTCTGCCAGACCGAGGCTGTGGCACTCTGCCAGACCGAGGCTGTGGCACTCTGCCAGACCGAGGCTGTGGCACTCTGCCAGACCGAGGCTGTGGCACTCTGCCAGACCGAGGCTGTGGCACTCTGCCAGACCGAGGCTGTGGCACTCTGCCAGACCGAGGCTGTGGCACTCTGCCAGACCGAGGCTGTGGCACTCTGCCAGACCGAGGCTGTGGCACTCTGCCAGACCGAGGCTGTGGCACTCTGCCAGACCGAGGCTGTGGCACTCTGCCAGACCGAGGCTGTGGCACTCTGCCAGACCGAGGCTGTGGCACTCTGCCAGACCGAGGCTGTGGCACTCTGCCAGACCGAGGCTGTGGCACTCTGCCAGACCACTCACTCAAAGAGCCCTTATGAGCCCCTCCTTTAGAGTAGAATACCCAAAACAGGTTCTAAATACTGTTGACATCTAGTGGAAGCCTTGGGAAGTGAAACATAACTAATATCGCCCTGTATCTTCAATGGGGGCTGAGGTGAAAAACTACAAACCTCAGATTTCCCACTTCCCGGTTGGATTTTTTTCTCAGTTTTTTGCCTGCCATATGAGTTCTGTTATACTCACAGACATCATTCAAACAGTTTTAGAAACTTCAGTGTTTTCTATCCAAATTTACTAATTATATGCATATTCTAGCTTTTACGGCTGAGTAACAGGCAGCTTAATTTGGGCACGTTTTCATCCAAGCTACCCAATTGTAAGTAAAGCATTTCATGGTAAAGTCTACACTTTTTGTATTCCGTGCATGTAACAAATAAAGTTTGATTTGATCTACATAGAGGAACAACCATAAACACCCCCCCATCCACATCGATGGAACAGTAGTGGAGAGGGTAGCAAGTTTTAAGTTCCTCGGCATACACATCACAGACAAACTGAATTGGTCCACTCACACAGACAGCATCGTGAGGAAGGCGCAGCAGCGCCTCTTCAACCTCAGGAGGCTGAAGAAATTCGGCTTGTCACCAAAAGCACTCACAAACTTCTACAGATGCACAATCGAGAGCATCCTGGCGGGCTGTATCACCGCCTGGTATGGCAACTGCACCGCCCTCAACCGTAAGGCTCTCAGAGGGTAGTGAGGTCTGCGCAACGCATCACCGGGGGCAAACTACCTGCCCTCCAGGACACCTACACCACCCGATGCTACAGGAAGGCCATAAAGATCATCAAGGACATCAACCACCCGAGCCACTGCCTGTTCACCCCGCTGTCATCCAGAAGGCGAGGTCAGTACAGGTGCATCAAAGCTGGGACCGAGAGACTGAAAAACAGCTTCTATCTCAAGGCCATCAGACTGTTAAACAGCCACCACTAACATTGAGTGGCTACTGCCAACACACTGTCAATGACACTGACTCTACTCCAGCCACTTTAATCATGGGAATTGATGGGAAATGTAAATATATCACTAGCC
>NW_024606547.1:0-9359 GCF_018296145.1 Oncorhynchus tshawytscha | reverse complement strand
TGCGAATTTTCGCAGCTTTTTGTTAAAAATCGCACAACATTTCAGCGCCCTGCTACTCATGTCAGGAATATAGTATATGCATATGATTAGTATGTGTGGATAGAAAACACTCAGACGTTTCTAAAACTGGTTAAATCACGGCTGTGACTATAACAGAACGTCTGTTTCATCGAAAAGCGCAGGAAAATCTGATCACTGAAAGTGGAAATAAATATCCATGCGCCACTTCCAGGAATTGTTAAAGGTGAACCGTATTAAATGAGGCCGAGGTTGCAGTACCTACAGCTTCCACAGGATGTATAGAGTCTTCTCATTTGATTCGGATTTGATTCTTGGTCGAACGGACCCAAGGGAACCGATTCCCTCCGACCTGAAACAGGATGTTTTGGTCGAGGTTTTTCCGGTCATTTTTTCCAGACGATTGCCTATAGCATTTACATCGCCTCCTGATGAATTTTATCACTTATTAAAGTGTACTAATACCTAAAGTTGCATTACAAAAGTATTTCGAAGTGTTTTGTGAAAGTTTATCGTCAACTTTTTTAATTTAAAAAAATGACGTTACGTTATGAAACGCAATTTTTTTCAGTTTATCACACAGTCTTCATAGATCGATATCTAGGCTATATATGGACCGATTTAATCGAAAAAAAGACCCAATATTGATTATGGGACATCAAGGAGTGCCAACAAAGAAGATGGTCAAAGGTAATGAATGTTTTATATTTTATTTATGCGTTTTGGGTAGCCCCGTCTACCGCAAAATCTGTCTGTTTAGGTGACGTTGCAGTATTTTGGGGGTACATGCTATCAGATAATAGCTTCTCATGCTTTCGCCGAAAAGCATTTTACAAATCTGACTTGGTGGCTAGATTCACAACGAGTGTAGCTTTAATTCACTACCTTGAATGTGTATTTTAATGAAAGTTTCATGAAATTATGAGTTTTATCAAAAACTATAGGTGGCGCTCTGAAATCCGCTGAGTGCTGTTCCTTCGTGGGAACAGTATTTTGCATAATCCTTAAGAAGTTTTAAGGACCTGTGATGAAAACATTTCTCTTCTTCAAAAAGGTCTTTGTTTTTTTCTCATTTCCAGAGTAAGATCTTGGTCATTCACTCTCTCCTGTGTAAGTGCAAGCTGTGCAGCCCTACAGCCAAAGTCAGGGTAAGTTTCACCCTCGACCCTCACGAACACAGCGGCACCCACTTACCAATCAGCCAATCACATTGTTTAAATTAATGCTGCAGTTTTAATAATGAAATTCCAAGATGTTTCTCAACATCACTGAATAGGGGATGATGAATGAATGAACTAATTCATGAATTACATTTTCATGTTAATTGACTGAAAACAAACATTACAATGATTGACAGTGATAACTGAGTGATAATTATTCTCGTGTTCTGCGCAGCATAAATAAATCAGTACATAATAGTAGATACGGTTATACAAGCAATAATAATAATAACCCTAGATCAGTAAAAATTATAAAAATAAATACAGAAAAATTAAACAGAAGGTGTTTAAACCTGGTCTCGGAAAAGAGAAGATTCAAGTGTGAGACAGGCCTGTACACAATCTACAGTGCATTTGGAAAGTATTCAGACCCCTTCACTTTTCCCACATTTTGTTACCTTACAGCCTTATTCTAAAATGGATTGAATAAAAAAAAACTCATCAATCTACACACAGTACCCCATCATGACGAAGTGAAATTTTTGTAAATGTATTACAAAATAAAAACAGAAATACCTTATTTACATACAGTTGAAGTCGGAAGTTTACATACACCTTAGCCAAATACATTTAAACTCAGTTTTTCAAAATTCCTGACATTTAATCCGAGTAAAAAATCCTTGTCTTAGGTCAGTTAGGATCACCACTTTATTTTAAGAATGTGAAATGTCAGAATAAAAGTAGAGAGAATGATTTATTTCAGCTTTAATTTCTTTCATCACATTCACAGTAGGTCAGAAGTTCACATACACTCAATTAGTATTTGGTAGCATTGCCTTTAAATTCTTTAACTTGGGTCAAACGTTTTGTAGCCTTCCACAAGCTTCCCACAATAAGTTGGGTGAATTTTGGCCCATTCCTCCTGACAGAGCTGGTGTAACTGAGTCAGGTTTGTAGACCTCCTTGCTCGCACAAGCTTTTTCAGTTCTGCCCACATATTTTCTATGGGATTGAGGTCAGGGCTTTGTGATGGCCACTCCAATTCCTTGACTTTGTTGTCCTGAAGCCATTTTGCCACAAATTTGGAAGTATGCTTGGGGTCATTGCTCATTTGGAAGACCCATTTGCGACCAAACTTTAACTTCCTGACTGATGTGTTGACATGTTGCTTCAATATATCCACATCATTTTCCTACCTCATGATGCCATCTATTTTGTGAAGTGCACCAGTCCCTCCTGCAGCAAAGCACCCCCCACAACATGATGCTGCCAACCCCGTGCTTCACGGTTGGGATGGTGTTCTTCAGCTTGCAAGCATCCCCCTTTTCCTCCAAACATAACAATGGTCATTATGGCCAAACAGTTCTATTTTTGTTTCATCAGACCAGAGAACATTTCTCCAAAAATTACAATCTTTATCCCCATGTGCAGTTGCAAACCTTAGTCTGGCTTTTTTATGGCGGTTTTGGAGCAGTGGCTTCTTCCTTGCTGAGAGGCCTTTTAGGTTATGTCAATATAGAACTTGTTTACTATGGATATAGATACTTTTGTACCTGTTTCCTCCAGCATCTTCACAAGGTCCTTTGCTGTTGTTCTGGGATTGATTTGCACTTTTCGCACCAAAGTACTTTCATCTCTAGGAGACAGAACGCATCTCCGCCTGAGCGGTATGATGGCTGCGTGGTCCCATGGTGTTTATACTTGCATACTATTGTTTGTACAGATGAACGTGGTACCTTCAGGTGTTTGGAAATTGCTCCCAAGGATGAACCAGATGTGTGGAGGTCTACAATTCTTTTTCTGAGGTCATGGCTGATTTATTTAGATTTTCCCATGATGTCAAGCAAGGAGGCACTGAGTTTGAAGGTAGGCCTTGAAATACATCCACAGGTACACCTCCAATTGACTCAATGATGTCAATTAACCTATCAGAAGCTTCTAACGCCATGACATCATTTTCTGGAATTTTCCAAGCTGTTTAAATGCACAGTCAACTTAGTGTATGTACATTTCCGACCCACTTGAGTTGTGATACAGTGAATTATACGTGAAATAATCTGTCTGTAAACAATTGTTGGAAAAATGACTTGTGTCATGCACAAAGTAGATGTCCTAACCTACTTGCCAAAACTTTTGTTTGTTAACAAGAAATTTGTGGAGTGGTTGAAAAACAAGTTTTAATTACTCCAACCTAAGTGTATGTAAACTTCCGACTGTAAGTATTCAGACCCTTTTCTATGAGACTCGAAATTGAGCTTAGGTGCATCCTGGTTCCATTGATCATGCTTGATGTTTCTACAAATCGATTGGAGTCCACCTGTGGTAAATTCAGTTGATTGGACATGATTTGGAAAGACACACACGTCCAGGTAAGGTCCCACAGTTGACAGTGTACTAGTTGGCCAAAAGGCACCTAAAGGACTCTCAGACCATGAAATACAAGATTCTTTGGTCTGATGAAACAAGATTGAACTCTTTGGCCTGAATGTCAAGCGTCACGTCAGGAGGAAACCAGGCACTGCTCATCACCTGGCCAATACCATCCCTACGGTGAAGCGTGGTGGCAGCATCATGCTGTGGGGATGTTTTTCAGCATCAGGAACTGGGAGACTAGTCAGAGTCGAGAGAACGGAGCAAAATACAGAGAGATCCTTGATGAAATCCTGCTCCAGAGCACTTAGGACCTTGAAAGGTGAACCTTCGTCTCAGTCTGACAGGACAACAACCCTAAGCATACATCCAAGACAACGAAGTAGTGGTTTCAGGAAAAGTCTCTTAATGTCCTTGAGTACCCCAGCCAGAGCCCGGACTTGAATCAGATCGAACATCTCTGAAGGGAACTGAAAATGGCTGTTCAGTGATGCTCCCCTTCCAACCTGAGAGAACTTGAGAGGATCTGCAGAGAAGAATGGGAGAAACTCCACAAATACAGGTGTGCCAAGCTTGTAGTGTCATATCCATGAAGGCACGAGGCTGTAATCGGTGCCAAATGTGATTCAACAACGTACTGAGTAAAGGGTCTGAATACTTATATAAATGTGATATTTCCATTTTCTATTTTGAATACATTTGCAAACATTTCTAAGAACCTGATTTTGCTTCATCATTATGGGGTAATGTGTGTAGACTGATGAGGGATAAAAACAATTGAATACATTTTAGAATAAGGCTATAATGTTACAAAATGTGGAAAAGGTGAAGGGGTCTGAATACTTTCCGAATGCACTGAATATACATATATGCACTTTGCTAGTTGTCTGGAGCTGAATATTTTTTAAATGTAATAATAGGTCACCCTTTTTCCTTTAGGCTTGAGGAGAAACTATATATGTATATATGCACTTTGCTAGTTGTCTGGGGCTGAATAATTGTTAAATTTACTAATAGGTCAACCTTTTTCTTCTAGGCTTTATCAAAAACAATTCAGCAAACGGAAATACACAATGGACAAAAACTGTTCCAGTTTCTCTTCATCGTTCAGCCACATACAGTAATGCCAGGGTATATTTGGTGGACTTTCTGGAATAAGGGCAAGCGTATCGTGGTAGAAAGGGCAATAAAGATCAAATAAATATTATTCTCCATCTCTTCGAGGTCACAATAGTTAGGCTTTTTTCTTCCATTTCACCCTCCTGTTTAAATACGCAGAGGCAATATCCCTGATCTTACATGTGCACATAGGGATCTCTTGCTTTTAGGTAAGTTGTACATAATATATCTCTCACACACGAATTCACCCTTAATCTAACAGAAGGTTCTCAATTTGGGTTGATGCTTAATCTCCTCCACCCATTTATTTTCATATTGCGTCGTCAGTTGTTTTTTTTAATAGTGTCTAAGTCCGCAAAAATGGAAGAGGCAAGTGGAAGGGGGAGAAGGTAAGGAACTTGTCTGTCAAAATTGGTTGAAAGAAAATTGTGATAAATAAAAAGTATACCAGTTTCATTTAAGGACCAATGGTTTGTCAACTAATTCACAAAATGACAACCGGATTCAAAACCTTTTCAATTTACATTATTATATACAATTCTTACATCCAATAGAATGTTATATAAATTATATGGGGGATACAACCATCCCAGTTCTGCAGATTTTGCTGCGAAGAGGCAGAATCATTAGATCACCTTTTTTTTTGTTGGTACTGCCCATATCTAGCTTGTTTTTGGTTGCAGATTCAGGAATGGATGAAGAATTACAACATTTACCTGGAGCTAACTCTGCAAATAGCACTGCTGGGTGATTTGAAAAGTCCTACTCAAATCGATCAATAGTATAATAATACTCTTAGCAAAAAAATGTTATCTTCAATCTGTTGGAACTACAAGAGTAGAAGGGTTCAGGACTTTTGTGAGATATCACCACAAAACTGGAGTGTGTTCAGAGATAGATTGGAGGGGTTGAGGGGAGCTAAGTTTGAGGTAGTCATTTGGAATGCATTTCAAATAACAGGTGTGCCTTGTTAAAAGTTATTTTGTGGAATTTCTTTCCTTCTTAATGTGTTTGAGCCAATCAGTTGTGTTGTGACAAGGTAGGGGAGGTATACAGAATATGGCCCTGTTTGGTAAAAGACCAAGTCCATATTATGGTAATAACAGCGCAAATAAGCAAAGAGAAACGACAGTCTATCATTTCTTTAAGTCATGAAGGTCTGTCAATCCGGAAAATGTGAAGAACTTGGAAAGTTTCTTCAAGTGCAGTTGCAAAAACCATTAAGCGTTATGATGAAACTGGCTGTCATGAGACCCGGCACAGAAAAGGTAAACCCAGAGTTACCTCTGCTAAAGAGGATAAGTTCATTAGAGTTACCAGCTTCAGAAATGGCAGCCCAAATAAATGCTTCAGAGTTCAAGTAACAGACACATCTCAACATCAAATGTTCAGAGGAGACCGCGTGAATCAGGCCTTCATGGTCGAATTGTGACAAAGAAACCACTACTAAAGTACTCCAATTAGAAGAAAAGACTTGCTGGGACCAAGAAACACGAGCAATGGACAGTAGACCGTTGGAAATCTGTCCTTTGGTCTGAGTCCAAATTTGCGATTTTTGGTTCCAACTCCTGTGTCTTTGTGAGATGCAGAGAAGGTGAACGGATGATCCATGCATTTGTGGTTCCAACCATGAAGCATAGAGGAGGAGGTTTGATAAGGTGGGGGTGCTTTGCTGGTGACACTCAGTGATTTATTTAGAATTCATGGCACACTTAACCAGCATGGCTACCACAGCATACTTCAGCGATACACCATCCCATCTGGTTTGCGCTTAGTGGGACTATCATTTATTTTTCAACAGGACAATGACCCAAAGCACACCTTCAAGCTGTGTAAGGACTATTTGAACAAATAGAGGGATGGAGTGCGGCATCAGATGACCTGGCCTCCACAATCACCCGACCTCAACCCAATTGAGATAGTTTGGGATGAGTTGGACCGCAGAGGGAAGGAAAAGCAGCCAATAAGTGCTCAGCATGTGTGGGAACTCCTTCAAGACTGTTTGAATAGCATTCCTCACAAAGCTGGTTGAGAGAATGCCAACAATGTGCAAAGCTGTCATTAAGGCGAAGGGTGGCTACTTTGAAGAATCTAAAATATATTTTGATTTAACACTTTTTTGGTTACTATATGTGTCACACCCTGATCTGCTTCACCTGTCTTTTGCTTGTCTCCACCCCCCACCAGGTGTCTCCCATTTGTTCCCGTTATTCCCTGTGTATTTATACCGGTGTCTTCTGTCTGTCTGTTGCCAGTTCATCTTGTCTTGTCAAGTCAACCAGCGTGTTTTTTCCGTGCTCATGTTTTCCTAGTCTGTTTTTCTACTTCTCCGGGTTCTAACCCTTTCTCTGCCCGACACTGAACCTGCCTGCCTGACCATTCAGTCTGCCCTGACCTCGAGCCTGCCTGCCGCCCCATACCTTTTGGACTCTGACCTGGTTTATGAACTTTTGCCTGTCCTCGACCTGTCTCTTGCTTGCCCCTTGTTTTTCAATAAATATCAGAGACCCGAACCATCTGCCTCCGGTGTCTGTATCTGGGTCTCGCCCTGTGTCGTTATAACATGATTCCATATGTGTTATTTCATAGTTTTGATGTCTTCACTATTATTCTACAATGTATAAAATACTCAATACCCTTGAATGAATAGGTGTGTCCAAACTTTTGACTGGTACTGTATATTTACCCCAAAATATATGGGGTATTGAAAATAATGCAGGCAATTAGATTGTGGCTTCTATCAATGTATCTGCAATATTAAAACTGATCTACCCCCTAAAAATATATATATTAAAAGAGCATCTATGTCTCCCTTAAATTGTTTTTTTGAAAAAAATGGTCAATGTCAGACTGCTGGCAAAGTTCAGACATTTCAGTTGCCCATGCTCCCCATATGAAGAGATCCCATTGAAAAACTTTGATGGGTATTCTGGCAATTGGCATATCCCACAGTCTATTCCAAAGTCTCACCATGCAGGCCTTCCATCTCACCATGTCCACAGTTATTGCGCAAACTTGTGGGGAAAAAAATCACGTAAGCAAAAAATAATGTGCTGCTTTGAGATACCTCTTAGCATCCCACACTCCTCCTGAATAGAACAGGAGACATACACATGTCTGATACAGTTTGGAATAAGTGGCATAACTAATATCTTTGAGTGGTTTTGTTCTTCCTATGACTCCCCCAAGAGCTCTTCTTGCTGAGTCAGCCAGGTCAGATGTGCCGTACAGAAAGTCATATGTTCACCAAAATAAATACCCAAATATTTGTCATTGCTAGTAAACTCAAGAATTTCTCCACTAAAACTGAAAAACACTTCTCTTATTACTTGGTATTCTAAAATGCATTTGAAGTTTTTAAAATGTTTTTATTGATCACGAGTCTCCATCTTTTACACCAGAACTTAATATCATTTTCCGCAGGTCTTGTTCAGTTTCTGCCATCAAAATAATATAATCAGCATTTCACCATTATATACAGTGCCTTGCGAAAGTATTCGGCCCCCTTGAACTTTGCGACCTTTTGCCACATTTCAGGCTTCAAACATAAAGATATAAAACTGCATTTTTTTGTGAAGAATCAACAACAAGTGGTACACAATCATGAAGTGGAATGACATTTATTGGATATTTCAAACCTTTTTAACAAATCAAAAACTGAAAAATTGGGCGTGCAAAGTTATTCAGCCCCTTTGCAGCCAAGAGGCCCATGATCACTCTGGATGAACTGCAGAGATCTACAGCTGAGGTGGGAGACTCTGTCCATAGGACAACAATCAGTCGTATATTGCACAAATCTGGCCTTTATGGAAGAGTGGCAAGAAGAAAGCCATTTCTTAAAGATATCCATAAAAAGTGTCGTTTAAAGTTTGCCACAAGCCACCTGGGAGACACACCAAACATGTGGAAGAAGGTGCTCTGGTCAGATGAAACCAAAATTGAACTTTTTGGCAACAATGCAAAACGTTATGTTTGGCGTAAAAAGCAACACAGCTCATCACCCTGAACACACCATCCCCACTGTCAAACATGGTGGTGGCAGCATCATGGTTTGGGCCTGCTTTTCTTCAGCAGGGACAGGGAAGATGGTTAAAATTGATGGGAAGATGGATGGAGCCAAATACAGGACCATTCTGGAAGAAAACCTGATGGAGTCTGCAAAAGACCTGAGACTGGGACGGAGATTTGTCTTCCAACAAGACAATGATCCAAAACATAAAGCAAAATCTACAATGGAATGGTTCAAAAATAAACATATCCAGGTGTTAGAATGGCCAAGTCAAAGTCCAGACCTGAATCCAATCGAGAATCTGTGGAAAGAACTGAAAACTGCTGTTCACAAATGCTCTCCATCCAACCTCACTGAGCTCGAGCTGTTTTGCAAGGAGGAATGGGAAAAAATGTCAGTCTCTCGATGTGCAAAACTGATAGAGACATACCCCAAGCGACTTACAGCTGTAATCGCAGCAAAAGGTGGCGCTACAAAGTATTAACTTAAAGGGGGCTGAATAATTTTGCACGCCCAATTTTTCAGTTTTTGATTTGTTAAAAAAGTTTGAAATATCCAATAAATGTCGTTCCACTTCATGATTGTGTCCCACTTGTTGTTGATTCTTCACAAAAAAATACAGTTTTATATCTTTATGTTTGAAGCCTGAAATGTGGCAAAAGGTCGCAAAGTTCAAGGGGGGC
>NW_024606546.1:0-9344 GCF_018296145.1 Oncorhynchus tshawytscha | reverse complement strand
ACATAAGGATGCAGTCGATGATATAGAGTACAGTATCTACGTATGCATATGAGATGAATAATGTAGGGTAAGTAACATTATATAAGGTAGCATTGTTTAAAGTGGCTAGTGATATATTTACATCATTTCCCATCAATTCCCATGATTAAAGTGGCTGGAGTAGAGTCAGTGTCATTGACAGTGTGTTGGCAGTAGCCACTCAATGTTAGTGGTGGCTGTTTAACAGTCTGATGGCCTTGAGATAGAAGCTGTTTTTTCAGTCTCTCGGTCCCAGCTTTGATGCACCTGTACTGACCTCGCCTTCTGGATGGCAGCGGGGTGAACAGGCAGTGGCTCGGGTGGTTGATGTCCTTGATGATCTTTATGGCCTTCCTGTAGCATCGGGTGGTGTAGGTGTCCTGGAGGGCAGGTAGTTTGCCCCCGGTGATGCGTTGTGCAGACCTCACTACCCTCTGGAGAGCCTTACGGTTGAGGGCGGTGCAGTTGCCATACCAGGCGGTGATACAGCCCGCCAGGATGCTCTCGATTGTGCATCTGTAGAAGTTTGTGAGTGCTTTTGGTGACAAGCCGAATTTCTTCAGCCTCCTGAGGTTGAAGAGGCGCTGCTGCGCCTTCCTCACGATGCTGTCTGTGTGAGTGGACCAATTCAGTTTGTCTGTGATGTGTATGCCGAGGAACTTAAAACTTGCTACCCTCTCCACTACTGTTCCATCGATGTGGATGGGGGGGTGTTCCCTCTGCTGTTTCCTGAAGTCCACAATCATCTCCTTAGTTTTGTTGACGTTGAGTGTGAGGTTATTTTCCTGACACCACACTCCGAGGGCCCTCACCTCCTCCCTGTAGGCCGTCTCGTCGTTGTTGGTGATCAAGCCTACCACTGTTGTGTCGTCCGCAAACTTGATGATTGAGTTGGAGGCGTGCATGGCCACGCAGTCGTGGGTGAACAGGGAGTACAGGAGAGGGCTCAGAACGCACCCTTGTGGGGCCCCCAGTGTTGAGGATCAGCGGGGAGGAGATGTTGTTGCCTACCCTCACCACCTGGGGGCGGCCCGTCAGGAAGTCCAGTACCCAGTTGCACAGGGCGGGGTCGAGACCCAGGGTCTCGAGCTTGATGACGAGCTTGGAGGGTACTATGGTGTTGAATGCCGAGCTGTAGTCGATGAACAGCATTCTCACATAGGTATTCCTCTTGTCCAGATGGGTTAGGGCAGTGTGCAGTGTGGTTGAGATTGCATCGTCTGTGGACCTATTTGGGCGGTAAGCAAATTGGAGTGGGTCAAGGGTGTCAGGTAGGGTGGAGGTGATATGGTCCTTGACTAGTCTCTCAAAGCACTTCATGATGACGGATGTGAGTGCTACGGGGCGGTAGTCGTTTAGCTCAGTTACCTTAGCTTTCTTGGGAACAGGAACAATGGTGGCCCTCTTGAAGCATGTGGGAACAGCAGACTGGTATAGGGATTGATTGAATATGTCCGTAAACACACCGGCCAGCTGGTCTGCGCATGCTCTGAGGGCGCGGCTGGGGATGCCGTCTGGGCCTGCAGCCTTGCGAGGGTTAACACGTTTAAATGTCTTACTCACTTCGGCTGCAGTGAAGGAGAGACCGCATGTTTCCGTTGCAGGCCGTGTCAGTGGCACTGTATTGTCCTCAAAGCGGGCAAAAAAGTTATTTAGTCTGCCTGGGAGCAAGACATCCTGGTCCGTGACTGGGCTGGGTTTCTTCCTGTAGTCCGTGATTGACTGTAGACCCTGCCACATACCTCTTGTGTCTGAGCCGTTGAATTGAGATTCTACTTTGTCTCTGTACTGGCGCTTAGCTTGTTTGATAGCCTTGCGGAGGGAATAGCTGCACTGTTTGTATTCAGTCATGTTACCAGACACCTTGCCCTGATTAAAAGCAGTGGTTCGCGCCTTCAGTTTCACACGAATGCTGCCATCAATCCACGGTTTCTGGTTAGGGAATGTTTTAATCGTTGCTATGGGAACGACATCTTCAACGCACGTTCTAATGAACTCGCACACCGTATCAGCGTATTCGTCAATGTTGTTGTCTGACGCAATACGAAACATCTCCCAGTCCACGTGATGCACCCCTGGTTGCACAATCGATATGCTGATAAAATTTAGGAGTCTTGTTTTCAGATTAGCTCTGTTAAAATCCCCAGCTACAATGAATGCAGCCTCCGGATAAATGGATTCCAGTTTGCAGAGAGTTAAATAAAGTTCTGCTCAGAGCCATCGATGTGTCTGCTTGGGGGGATATATACGGCTGTGATTATAATCGAAGAGAATTCTCTTGGTAGATAATGCGGTCTACATTTGATTGTGAGGAATTCTAAATCAGGTGAACAGAAGGATTTGAGTTCCTGTATGTTTCTTTTCATCACACCATGTCACGTTGGCCATAAGACATACGCCCGCCCCGTCTTCTTACCAGAAAGATGTTTGTTTCTGCCGGCGCGATGCGTGAGAAACCCGCTGGCTGCACCGCGGGATTGCGTCTCTCCAGTGAGCCATGTTTCCGTGAAGCAAAGAACGTTACAGTCTCTGATGTCCTCTGGAATGCTACCCTTGCTCGGATTTCATCAACCTTGTTGTCAAGAGACTGGACATTGGCAAGAAGAATGCTAGGGAGTGGTGCACGATGTGCCCGTCTCCGGAGTCTGACCAGAAGACCGCTTCAAGCTTCCCTTTTCTGAGTCGTTTTTTTTTTGGTCGCTGCATGTGATCCACTCGGTTACACTGGTTGTAAGGCAGAACACAGGATCCGGTCGCGAAAAAACATATTCTTGGTCGTACTGATGGTGAGTTGACGCTGATCTTATATTCAGTAGTTCTTCTCGGCTGTATGTAAAGAAACCTAAGATGACCTGGGGTACTAGTGTAAGAAATAACACGTAAAAAACAAAAAAACTGCATAGTTTCCTAGAACGCGAAGCGAGGCGGCCATCTCTGTCGGCGCCGGAAGTATCACCCTCTCTCTGATGTGTGTGATCACCTCTCTCTGATGTGTGTGATGTGCGTGTGATCACCCTCTCTGATGTGCGTGTGATCACTCTCTCTGATGTGTGTGTGATCACTCTCTGTGTGTGATCACCTCTCTCTGATGTGTATGTGATCACTTTCTCTGATGTGCGTGTGATCACTCTCTCTGATGTGTGTGTGTGATCACCGGCAGGTAGCCTACTGGTTAGAGCGTTGGACTAGTAACTGAAAGGTTGCTGGATCGAATTCCCGAGCTGACAAGGTCAAATCTGTCGTTCTGCCCCTGAGCAAGGCAGTTAACCCACTGTTTTCCCTGGCACAGAAGACGTGGAGGTCGATTAAGGCAGCCCCCCGCACCTCTCTAATTCAGAGGGGTTGGGTTAGATGCTGAAGACACATTTCAGTTGAATACATTCAGTTGTACAACTGACTAGATATCCCTTTCCTCGCTCTGGTGTGTGTGTGTGTGTGTGTGTGTGTGTGTGTGTGTGTGTGTGTGCGTGTGTGTGTGGCGTGTGTTTGGTGTGTGTGTGCTAGTCCATGTGAGTGAGGCTGTTGTTTAGAGAGAGGGGGAGAAGGGGGGCAGCATGAGAAAAGAGGGGCACGGGATGGAGGGAGAGAACTGTGTGTGTGTGTGTGTGTGTGTGTGTGTGTGTGTTGGAGCCAGAGCTGCAGAATAATCACATTATGTGTGGTCTGGCGACCCGGCCATTGTCCAGCCGTAGTGTGATTCCTGGTAGTCCTGTAGCCGTAGGGAGAGATTGGGTCTGTCTGTCTGTCTGTCTACTCCACACTGTCTCCTGCTGGTGGGTGACAGAACAGCAAACACACACACAGAGGCTGGACTGTGCGGTAGGATGAAATTGGAGGGATGTTAGCGCACTGTGCGGTAGGATGAAATTGGAGGGATGTTAGCGCTCTGTGCGGTAGGATGAAATTGGAGGGATGTTAGCGCTCTGTGCGGTAGGATGAAATTGAGGGATGTTAGCGCTCTGTGCGGTAGGATGAAATTGGAGGATGTTAGAGCTCTGTGCGGTAGGATGAAATTGGAGGGATGTTAGCGCTCTGTGCGGTAGGATGAAATTGGAGGATGTTAGTGCTCTGTGCGGTAGGATGAAATTGAGGGATGTTAGCGCTCTGTGCGGTAGGATGAAATGGAGGGATGTTAGAGCTCTGTGCGTAGGATGAAATTGAGGGATGTTAGCGCTCTGTGCGGTAGGATGAAATTGGAGGGATGTTAGTGCTCTGTGCGGTAGGATGAAATTGAGGGATGTTAGCGCTCTGTGCGGTAGGATGAAATTGAGGGATGTTAGCGCTCTGTGCGGTAGGATGAAATTGAGGGATGTTAGCGCTCTGTGCGGTAGGATGAAATTGAGGGATGTTAGCCCTTAGTGCGGTAGGATGAAATTGAGGATGTTAGAGCTCTGTGCGGTAGGATGAAATTGGAGGGATGTTAGCCCTTAGTGCGGTAGGATGAAATTGAGGGATGTTAGCGCTCTGTGCGGTAGGATGAAAGTGGAGGGATGTTAGCCCTTAGTGCGGTGAGGATGAAACTGGAGGGATGTTAGAGCTCTGTGCGGTAGGATGAAATGGAGGGATGTTAGAGCTCTGTGCCGTAGAAACCGATTGAGGATGTTAGCCTGCGGTAGGATGAAATTGGAGGATGTTAGCGCTCTGGCGGTAGGATGAAACTGGAGGATGTTAGCCGTTAGTGCGGGAGGACGAAATGAGGATGTTAGCGCTCTGTGCGGTAGGGTGAAACTGGAGGATGTTAGCTTAGTGCGGTAGGATAACATTGGAGGGATGTTAGAGCCTGGCGGGTAGGATGAAATTGGAGGGATGTTAGAGCTCTGTGCGGTAGGATGAAATTGGAGGGATGTTAGCCTTAGTGCAGTAGGATGAAAATTGGAGGATGTTACGCTCTGTGCGGTAGGATGAAATTGGAGGATGTTAGCCTTAGTGCGGTAGGATGAAATTGGAGGGATGTTAGCGCTCTGTGCGGTAGGATGAAAGTGGAGGATGTTAGCTTGTGCGGTAGGATGAAATTGGAGGGATGTTAGCTCTCTGTGCAGTAGGATGAAAGTGGAGGATGTTAGCTTCAGTGCGGTAGATGAAAGTGGAGGGATGTTAGCTCTCTGTGCGGTAGGATGAAATTGAGGGATGTTAGCGCCTGTGCGGTAGATGAAATTGGAGGGATGTTAGCCCTTAGTGCGGTAGGATGACATTGGAGGGATGTTAGCCCTTAGTGTGGTAGATGAAATTGGAGGGATGTTAGAGCTCTGTGCTTGTGTTTGAGTATACATGTTAGTGTGTGTGTGTGTGTGTGTGTGTGTGTGTGTGTGTGTGTGTGTGTGTGTGTGTGTGTGTGTGACTGATATTGGCCAATGCGATAACACTTCATGTGATCTCTGCCGATGAGATAACACTTCCTGTTTCCTGTCTTTTCCGCAGTGCCGGCATCGCCGTGGGTTTCTATGGAAATGGGGAGTCATGTGATGGAGCCAACCGCCTGGCGTATTCTCTACGGCACGCCAACCGCACCGTGGCAGGGGGTCGACAAACTGGTGGGACAGTCACACACACACACGCACGCACGCACACACACACACACACACACACACACACACACACACACACACACACACACACACACACACACACACACTAACATGTATACTCCAAACACAAGCACAGAGCTCTAACATCCCTCCAATTTCATCCTACCGCACTAAGGGCTAACATCCCTCCAATTTCATCCTACCGCACAGAGCGCTAACATCCCTCCAATTTCATCCTACCGCACAGAGCGCTAACATCCCTCCACTTTCATCCTACCGCACAGAACGCTAACATCCTTCCAATTTCATCCTACGCACAGAGCTCTAACATCCCTCCCAATTTCATCCTACCACACAGAGCTCTAACATCCCTCCAATTTCATCCTACCGCACAGAACGCTAACATCCTCCAATTTCATCCTACCGCACAGAGCTCTAACATCCTCCAATTTCATCCTACCGCACAGAGCTCTAACATCCTCCAATTTCATCCTACCGCACAGAGCTCTAACATCCCTCCACTTTCATCCTACCGCACAGAGCTCTAACATCCCTCCAATTTCATCCTACCGCACAGAGCGCTAACATCCTCCAATTTCATCCTACCGCACAGAGCGCTAACATCCCTCCACTTTCATCCTACCGCACAGAGCGCTAACATCCCTCCACTTGATCCTACCGCACAGAGCGCTAACATCCCTCCAATTTCATCCTACCGCACAGAGCGCTAACATCCCTCCAATTTCATCCTACCGCACAGAGCGCTAACATCCCTCCACTGTCATCCTACCACACTAAGGGCTAACATCCCTCCACTGTCGTCCTACCACACTAAGGGCTAACATCCCTCCACTTTCATCCTACCACACTAAGGGCTAACATCCCTCCACTTTCATCCTATCACACTAAGGGCTAACATCCCTCCACTTTCATCCTACCACACTAAGGGCTAACATCCCTCCAATTTCATCCTACCACACAGAGCGCGAACATCCCTCCAATTTCATCCTACCGCACAGAGCGCTAACATCCCTCCAATTTCATCCTACCGCACAGAGCGCTAACATCCCTCCAATTTCATCCTACCGCACAGAGCGCTAACATCCTCCAATTTTCATCCTACCGCACAGAGCGCTAACATCCTCCACTGTCATCCTACCACACTAAGGGCTAACATCCCTCCACTGTCGCCCTACCACACAGAGGGCTAACATCCTCCACTTTCATCCTACCACACTAAGGGCTAACATCCCTCCACTTTCATCCTATCACACTAAGGGCTAACATCCCTCCACTTTCATCCTACCACACTAAGGGCTAACATCCCTCCACTTTCATCCTACCACACTAAGGGCTAACATCCTCCACTTTCATCCTACCGCACTAAGGGCTAAACATCCTCCACTTTCATCCTACCGCACAGAGCGCTAACATCCCTCCACTTTCATCCTACCGCACTAAGGGCTAACATCCCTCCACTTTCATCCTACCGCACAGAGCGCTAACATCCCTCCACTTTCATCCTACCGCACAGAGCGCTAACATCCTCCACTTTCATCCTACCACACAGAACGCTAACATCCTCCACTTTCATCCTACGCACAGAGCTCTAACATCCCTCCACTTTCATCCTACCACACAGAGCTCTAACATCCCTCCACTTTCATCCTACCGCACAGAACGCTAACATCCCTCCACTTTCATCCTACCGCACAGAGCTCTCTAACATCCCTCCACTTTCATCCTACCGCACAGAGCTCTAACATCCTCCACTTTCATCCTACCGCACAGAGCTCTAACATCCCTCCACTCATCCTACCGCACAGAGCTCTAACATCCCTCCACCACATCCTACCGCACAGGCGCTAACATCCCTCCACTTTCATCCTACCGCACAGAGCGCTAACATCCTCCACTTCATCCTACCGCACAGAGCGCTAACATCCTCCACTTGATCCTACCGCACAGAGCGCTAACATCCCTCCACTTTCATCCTACCGCACAGAGCGCTAACCCTCCAATTTCATCCTACCGCACAGAGCGCTAACATCCCTCCACTGTCATCCTACCACACTAAGGGCTAACATCCCTCCACTGTCGCCCTACCACACTAAGGGCTAACATCCCTCCACTTTCATCCTACCACACTAAGGGCTAACATCCTCCACTTTCATCCTATCACACTAAGGGCTAACATCCCTCCACTTTCATCCTACCACACTAAGGGCTAACATCCCTCAATTTCATCCTACCACACAGAGCGCGAACATCCTCCAATTTCATCCTACCGCACAGAGCGCTAACATCCCTCCACTTTCATCCTACCGCACAGAGCGCTAACATCCTCCAATTTCATCCTACCGCACAGAGCGCTAACATCCTCCAATTTCATCCTACCGCACAGAGCGCTAACATCCTCCAATTTCATCCTACCGCACAGAAAGCTAACATCCCTCCAATTTCATCCTACCGCACAGAGCGCTAACATCCCTCCACTGTCATCCTACCACACTAAGGGCTAACATCCCTCCACTGTCGTCCTACCACACTAAGGGCTAACATCCCTCCACTTTCATCCTACCACACTAAGGGCTAACATCCCTCCACTTTCATCCTATCACACTAAGGGCTAACATCCCTCCACTTTCATCCTACCACACTAAGGGCTAACATCCCTCCACTTTCATCCTACCACACTAAGGGCTAACATCCCTCCAATTTCATCCTACCGCACTAAGGGCTAAACATCCCTCCACTTTCATCCTACCGCACAGAGCGCTAACATCCCTCCACTTTCATCCTACCGCACTAAGGGCTAATATCTCCACTTTCATCCTACCGCACAGAGCGCTAACATCCCTCCACTTTCATCCTACCGCACAGAGCGCTAACATCCCTCCAATTTCATCCTACCGCACAGAACGCTAACATCCTTCCAATTTCATCCTACGCACAGAGCTCTAACATCCCTCCAATTTCATCCTACCACACAGAGCTCTAACATCCCTCCAATTTCATCCTACCGCACAGAACGCTAACATCCCTCCAATTTCATCCTACCGCACAGAGCTCTAACATCCCTCCAATTTCATCCTACCGCACAGAGCTCTAACATCCCTCCAATTTCATCCTACCGCACAGAGCTCTAACATCCCTCCAATTTCATCCTACCGCACAGAGCTCTAATATCCTCCAATTTCATCCTACCGCACAGAGCGCTAACATCCCTCCAATTTCATCCTACCGCACAGAGCGCTAACATCCCTCCAATTTCATCCTACCGCACAGAGCGCTAACATCCCTCCAATTTGATCCTACCGCACAGAGCGCTAACATCCCTCCAATTTCATCCTACCGCACAGAGCGCTAACATCCCTCCAATTTCATCCTACCGCACAGAGCGCTAACATCCCTCCACTGTCATCCTACCACACTAAGGGCTAACATCCCTCCACTGTCGTCCTACCACACTAAGGGCTAACATCCCTCCACTTTCATCCTACCACACTAAGGGCTAACATCCCTCCACTTTCATCCTATCACACTAAGGGCTAACATCCCTCCACTTTCATCCTACCACACAAGGGCTAACATCCTCCAATTTCATCCTACCACACAGAGCGCGAACATCCTCCAATTTCATCCTACCGCACAGAGCTAACATCCTCATTTCACCGCACAGAGCGCTAACATCCCTCCACTTTCATCCTACCGCACAGAGCGCTAACATCCTCCACTTTCATCCTACCGCACAGAGCGCAACATCCCTCCAATTTCATCCTACCGCACAGAGCGCTAACA
>NW_024606545.1:0-9331 GCF_018296145.1 Oncorhynchus tshawytscha | reverse complement strand
TTTATTTAACTCTCTGCAAACTGGAAACGATTTATCCGGGAGGCTGCATTCATTGTAGCTGGGGATTTTAACAAGGCTAATCTGAAAACAAGACTCCCTAAATTTTATCAGCATATTGATTGCGCAACCAGGGGTGGAAAGACCCTGGATCATTGTTACTCTAACTTCCGCGACGCATATAAGGCCCTGCCCCGCCCCCCTTTCGGAAAAGCTGACCACGACTCCATTTTGTTGATCCCTGCCTACAGACAGAAACTAAAACAAGAAGCTCCCACGCTGAGGTCTGTCCAACGCTGGTCCGACCAAGCTGACTCCACACTCCAAGACTGCTTCCATCACGTGGACTGGGAGATGTTTCAGTATTGCGTCAGACAACAACATTGACGAATACGCTGATGCGGTGTGAGTTCATTAGAACGTGCGTTGAAGATGTCGTTCCCATAGCAACGATTAAAACATTCCTAACCAGAAACCGTGGATTGATGGCAGCATTCGTGTGAAACTGAAGGCACGAACCACTGCTTTTAATCAGGGCAAGGTGTCTGGTAACATGACTGAATACAAACAGTGCAGCTATTCCCTCCAAGGCTATCAAACAAGCTAAGCGCCAGTACAGAGACAAAGTAGAATCTCAATTCAACGGCTCAGACACAAGAGGTATGTGGCAGGGTCTACAATCAATCACGGACTACAGGAAGAAACCCAGCCCAGTCACGGACCAGGATGTCTTGCTCCCAGGCAGACTAAATAACTTTTGCCCGCTTTGAGGACAATACAGTGCCACTGACACGGCCTGCAACGGAATCATGCGGTCTCTCCTTCACTGCAGCCGAAGTGAGTAAGACATTTAAACGTGTTAACCCTCGCAAGGCTGCAGGCCCAGACGGCATCCCCAGCCGCGCCCTCAGAGCATGCGCAGACCAGCTGGCCGGTGTGTTTACGGACATATTCAACCAATCCCTATACCAGTCTGCTGTTCCCACATGCTTCAAGAGGCCACCATTGTTCCTGTTCCCAAGAAAGCTAAGGTAACTGAGCTAAACGACTACCGCCCGTAGCACTCACATCCGTCATCATGAAGTGCTTTGAGAGACTAGTCAAGGACCATATCACTCCACCCTACCTGACACCCTTGACCCACTCCAATTTGCTTACCGCCCAAATAGGTCCACAGACGATGCAATCTCAACCACACTGCACACTGCCCTAACCCATCTGGACAAGAGGAATACCTATGTGAGAATGCTGTTCATCGACTACAGCTCGGCATTCAACACCATAGTACCCTCCAAGCTCGTCATCAAGCTCGAGACCCTGGGTCTCGACCCCGCCCTGTGCAACTGGGTACTGGACTTCCTGACGGGCCGCCCCCAGGTGGTGAGGGTAGGCAACAACATCTCCTCCCGCTGATCCTCAACACTGGGGCCCCACAAGGGTGCGTTCTGAGCCCCTCCTGTACTCCCTGTTCACCCACGACTGCGTGGCCATGCACGCCTCCAACTCAATCATCAAGTTTGCGGACGACACAACAGTGGTAGGCTTGATTACCAACAACGACGAGACGGCCTACAGGGAGGAGGTGAGGGCCCTCGGAGTGTGGTGTCAGAAAATAACCTCACACTCAACGTCAACAAAACTAAGGAGATGATTGTGGACTTCAGGAAACAGCAGAGGAACACCCCCCATCCACATCGATGGAACAGTAGTGGAGAGGGTAGCAAGTTTTAAGTTCCTCGGCATACACATCACAGACAAACTGAATTGGTCCACTCACACAGACAGCATCGTGAGGAAGGCGCAGCAGCGCCTCTTCAACCTCAGGAGGCTGAAGAAATTCCGGCTTGTCACCAAAAGCACTCACAAACTTCTACAGATGCACAATCGAGAGCATCCTGGCGGGCTGTATCACCGCCTGGTATGGCAACTGCACCGCCCTCAACCGTAAGGCTCTCCAGAGGGTAGTGAGGTCTGCACAACGCATCACCGGGGCAAACTACCTGCCCTCCAGGACACCTACACCACCCGATGCTACAGGAAGGCCATAAAGATCATCAAGGACATCAACCACCCGAGCCACTGCCTGTTCACCCCGCTGTCATCCAGAAGGCGAGGTCAGTACAGGTGCATCAAAGCTGGGACCGAGAGACTGAAAAACAGCTTCTATCTCAAGGCCATCAGACTGTTAAACAGCCACCACTAACATTGAGTGGCTACTGCCAACACACTGTCAATGACACTGACTCTACTCCAGCCACTTTAATCATGGGAATTGATGGGAAATTATGTAAATATATCACTAGCCACTTTAAACAATGCTACCTTATATAATGTTACTTACCCTACATTGTTCATCTCATATGCATACGTTGATACTGTACTCTATATCATCGACTGCATCCTTATGTAATACATGTATCACTAGCCACTTTAACTATGCCACTTGGTTTACATACTTATCTCATATGTATATACTGTACTGATATCATCTACTGTATCTTGCCTATGCTGCTCTGTACCATCACTCATTCATATATCCTTATGTACATATTCTTTATCCCCTTACACTGTGTATAAGACAGTAGTTTTTTGGAATTGTTAGTTAGATTACTTGCTCGTTATTACTGCATTGTCGGAACTAGAAGCACAAGCATTTCGCTACACTCGCATTAACATCTGCTAACCATGTGTATGTGACAAATAAAATTTGATTTGATTTGATTAGTGGTCTGGTTGATAGGAGTGTTTATCAGACCATGTGGACACCTCCTAGTGGTGGGGTTGTTCGGAGTATTTATCAGACCATGTGTACACCTCAAGTGGTCTGGTTGTTAGGGGTGTTTATCAGACCATGTGGACACCTCCTAGTGGTGGTGTTGTTAGGAGTGTTTATCAGACCATGTGGACACCTCCTAGTGGTGAGGTTGTTAGGAGCGTTTATCAGACCAGCATCATTATATTTTAGATGGTGTCAGCATCATTATATTTTAGATGGTGTCAGCATCATTATATTTTAGATGGTGTCAGCATCATTATGTTTTAGATGGTGTCAGCATCATTATATTTTAGATGGTGTCAGCATCATTATGTTTTAGATGGTGTCAGCATGATTATATTTTAGATGGTGTCAACATCATTATATTTTAGATGGTGTCAGCATCATTATATTTTAGATGGTGTCAGCATCATTATATTTTAGATGGTGTCAGCATCATTATATTTTAGATGGTGTCAGCATCATTATATTTAATAAGATGGTGTCAGCATCATTATATTTTAGATGGTGTCAGCATCATTATATTTTAGATGGTGTCAGCATCATTATATTTTAGATGGTGTCAGCATCATTATGTTTTAGATGGTGTCAGCATCATTATATTTTAGATGGTGTCAGCATCATTATATTTTAGATGGTGTCAGCATCATTATATTTTAGATGGTGTCAGCATCATTATATTTTAGATGGTGTCAGCATCATTATATTTTAGATGGTGTCAGCATCATTATATTTTAGATGGTGTCAGCATCATTATGTTTTAGATGGTGTCAGCATCATTATATTTTAGATGGTGTCAGCATCATTATATTTTAGATGGTGTCAGCATAATTTTCTTTTCATACATTTTGGAGTAGAATGTACTTTTATTTGGTCACTAGAACTGAGCTTCTCAGAACTGAGCTTCTCATAAAGTATCCCCAGGAGGACCCTGAAACCCTGAGGAAGGGGACATCATAAATTATCCCCAGGAGGACCCTGAAACCCTGAGAAAGGGGACATCATAAAGTATCCCCAGGAGGACCCTGAAACCCTGAGAAAGGGGACATCATAAAGTATCCCCAGGAGGACCCTGAAACCCTGAGGAAGGGGACATCATAAAGTATCCCCAGGAGGACCCTGAAACCCTGAGAAAGGGGACATCATAAAGTATCCCCAGGAGGACCCTGAAACCCTGAGAAAGGGGACATCATAAAGTATCCCCAGGAGGACCCTGAAACCCTGAGAAAGGGGACATCATAAAGTTTCCCAGGACCCTGAAACCCTAAGAAAGGGGACATCATAAAGTATCCCCAGGACCCTGAAACCCTAAGAAAGGGGACATCATAAAGTATCACCAGGAGGACCCTGAAACCCTGAGAAAGGGGACATCATAAAGTATCCCCAGGAGGACCCTGAAACCCTGAGAAAGGGGACATCATAAAGTATCACCAGGAGGACCCTGAAACCCTGAGAAAGGGGACATCATAAAGTATCCCCAGGAGGACCCTGAAACCCTGAGAAAGGGGACATCATAAAGTATCACCAGGAGGACCCTGAAACCCTGAGAAAGGGGACATCATAAAGTATCCCCAGGAGGACCCTGAAACCCTGAGAAAGGGGACATCATAAAGTATCCCCAGGACCCTGAAACCCTGAGAAAGGGGACATCATAAAGTATCACCAGGAGGACCCTGAAACCCTGAGAAAGGGGACATCATAAAGTATCCCCAGGACCCTGAAACCCTAAGAAAGGGGACATCATAAAGTATCCCCAGGACCCTGAAACCCTAAGAAAGGGGACATCATAAAGTATCCCCAGGACCCTGAAACCCTAAGAAAGGGGACATCATAAAGTATCACCAGGAGGACCCTGAAACCCTGAGAAAGGGGACATCATAAAGTATCCCCAGGAGGACCCTGAAACCCTGAGAAAGGGGACATCATAAAGTATCCCCAGGAGGACCCTGAAACCCTGAGAAAGGGGACATCATAAAGTATCCCCAGGAGGACCCTGAAACCCTGAGAAAGGGGACATCATAAAGTATCCCCAGGAGGACCCTGAAACCCTGAGAAAGGGGACATCATAAAGTATCCCCAGGAGGACCCTGAAACCCTGAGAAAGGGGACATCATAAAGTATCACCAGGAGGACCCTGAAACCCTGAGAAAGGGGACATCATAAAGTATCCCCAGGAGGACCCTGAAACCCTGAGAAAGGGGACATCATAAAGCATCCCCAGGACCCTGAAACCCTAAGAAAGGGGACATCATAAAGTATCCCCAGGACCCTGAAACCCTAAGAAAGGGGACATCATAAAGTATCACCAGGAGGACCCTGAAACCCTGAGAAAGGGGACATCATAAAGTATCCCCAGGAGGACCCTGAAACCCTGAGAAAGGGGACATCATAAAGTATCCCCAGGAGGACCCTGAAACCCTGAGAAAGGGGACATCATAAAGTATCCCCAGGAGGACCCTGAAACCCTGAGAAAGGGGACATCATAAAGTATCCCCAGGAGGACCCTGAAACCCTGAGAAAGGGGACATCATAAAGTATCCCCAGGAGGACCCTGAAACCCTGAGAAAGGGGACATCATAAAGTATCACCAGGAGGACCCTGAAACCCTGAGAAAGGGGACATTATAAAGTATCCCCAGGAGGACCCTGAAACCCTGAGAAAGGGGACATCATAAAGTATCCCCAGGAGGACCCTGAAACCCTGAGAAAGGGGACATCATAAAGTATCACCAGCAGGACCCTGAAACCCTGAGAAAGGGGACATCATAAAGTATCCCAGGAGGACCCTGAAACCCTGAGAAAGGGGACATCATAAAGTATCCCCAGGAGGACCCTGAAACCCTGAGAAAGGGGACATCATAAAGTATCCCCAGGAGGACCCTGAAACCCTGAGAAAGGGGACATCATAAAGTATCCCCAGGAGGACCCTGAAACCCTGAGAAAGGGGACATCATAAAGTATCCCCAGGAGGACCCTGAAACCCTGAGAAAGGGGACATCATAAAGTATCCCCAGGAGGACCCTGAAACCCTGAGAAAGGGGACATCATAAAGTATCCCCAGGAGGACCCTGAAACCCTGAGAAAGGGGACATCATAAAGTATCCCCAGGAGGACCCTGAAACCCTGAGAAAGGGGACATCATAAAGTATACCCAGGAGGACCCTGAAACCCTGAGAAAGGGGACATCATAAAGTATCCCCAGGAGGACCCTGAAACCCTGAGAAAGGGGACATCATAAAGTATCCCCAGGAGGACCCTGAAACCCTGAGAAAGGGGACATCATAAAGTATCCCCAGGAGGACCCTGAAACCCTGAGAAAGGGGACATCATAAAGTATCACCAGGACCCTGAAACCCTGAGAAAGGGGACATCAAAAGTATCACCAGGAGGACCCTGAAACCCTGAGAAAGGGGACATCATAAAGTATCCCCAGGAGGACCCTGAAACCCTGAGAAAGGGGACATCATAAAGTATCCCCAGGAGGACCCGGAAACCCTGAGAAAGTGGACATCATAAAGTATCCCCAGGAGGACCCTGAAACCCTGAGAAAGGGGACATCATAAAGTATCCCCAGGAGGACCCTGAAACCCTGAGGAAGGGGACATCATAAAGTATCCCCAGGAGGACCCTGAAACCCTGAGGAAGGGGACATCATAAAGTATCCCCAGGAGGACCCTGAAACCCTGAGGAAGGGAACATCATAAAGTATCACCAGGAGGACCCTGAAACCCTGAGGAAGGGGACATCATAAAGTATCCCCAGGAGGACCCTGAAACCCTGAGGAAGGGGACATCATAAAGTATCACCAGGAGGACCCTGAAACCCTGAGAAAGGGGACATCATAAAGTATCACCAGGAGGACCCTGAAATCCTAAGAAAGGGGACATCATAAAGTATCCCCAGGAGGACCCTGAAATCCTAAGAAAGGGGACATCATAAAGTATCCCCAGGAGGACCGTGAAACCCTGAGAAAGGGGACATCATAAAGTATCCCCAGGAGGACCCTGAAACCCTAAGAAAGGGGACATCATAAAGTATCCCCAGGACCCTGAAACCCTGAGAAAGGGGACATCATAAAGTATCCCCAGGAGGACCCTGAAACCCTGAGGAAGTGGACATCATAAAGTATCCCCAGGAGGACCCTGAAACCCTGAGAAAGGGGACATCATAAAGTATCCCCAGGACCCTGAAACCCTGAGAAAGGGGACATCATAAAAGTATCCCCAGAACCCTGAAACCCTGAGAAAGGGGACTGGAATTGGTCAAATTCACAGTTTACTACATTTACAAAGTCTCCCTAAAATCACCAAGACAATCCATCTCAGTTTTCCATAGTGATCCTCTTTCCTAAAATCACCAAGACAATCCATCTCAGTTTTCCATAGTGATCCTCTTTCCCTAAAATCACCAAGACAATCCATCTCAGTTTTCCATAGTGATCCTCTTTCCCTAAAATCACCAAGACAATCCATCTCAGTTTTCCATAGTGATCCTCTTTCCCTAAAATCACCAAGACAATCCATCTCAGTTCTCCATAGTGATCCTCTTTCCCTAAAATCACCAAGACAATCCATCTCAGTTTTCCATAGGATTTGTTCTTGCTTTAACCCCTGAGACTCAGCTGTTCTATTGGTCTGAGGCAGGTGGTAGATTACTCAGCTGTTCTATTGGTCTGAGGCAGGTGTTAGATTACTCAGCTGTTCTATTGGTCTGAGACAGGTTTTAGATTACTCAGCTGTTCTAGTGGTCTGAGGCAGGTGTTAGATTACTCAGCTGTTCTATTGGTCTGAGGCAGGTGGTAGATTACTCAGCTGTTCTATTGGTCTGAGGCAGGTGTTAGATTACTCAGCTGTTCTAGTGGTCTGAGGCAGGTGGTAGATTACTCAGCTGTTCTAGTGGTCTGAGGCAGGTGTTATATTACTCAGCTGTTCTAGTGGTCTGAAGCAGGTGGTAGATTACTCAGCTGTTCTAGTGGTCTGAAGTGTTAGATTACTCAGCTGTTCTAGTGGTCTGAGGCAGGTGGTAGATTACTCAGCTGTTCTAGTGGTCTGAGACAGGTGGTAGATTACTCAGCTGTTCTAGTGGTCTGAGACAGGTGGTAGATTACTCAGCTGTTCTAGTGGTCTGAGGCAGGTGGTAGATTACTCAGCTGTTCTAGTGGTCTGAGACAGGTGGTAGATTACTCAGCTGTTCTAGTGGTCTGAGGCAGGTGGTAGATTACTCAGCTGTTCTAGTGGTCTGAGGCAGGTGGTAGATTACTCAACTGTTCTAGTGGTCTGAGGCAGGTGGTAGATTACTCAGCTGTTCTAGTGGTCTGAGGCAGGTGGTAGATTACTCAGCTGTTCTAGTGGTCTGAGGCAGGTGGTAGATTACTCAGCTGTTCTTGTGGTCTGAGGCAGGTGGTAGATTATGAGCGTTTTCAATGTTAATAGCAATGGTTTAGTTAAACAGCTCAGAGATGCTCCTACGAAGATTCTAATGATGAATTTGGCCTTTAGATGCTTTTGGGAAACTGGACCCTGGATAAAAACATCTGCTAAATGAAAAAAATGTCAAATATAAATGTTTTACATACAGATCTCATATTACTATATTAAAAAAAACTATAATATTGATTTCACAATATTATTTGTGTGTTCTTCTTTTAAATGTAGTTATTTGTTACATTAGACTGTGTAAACTCAGCAGTATTACTTCTTTATCTGAGAGTGAGGCAGTAAGGCAGACACATAACATTTTTCATGATTTTTTTGTCTATGTGAAATGAAACCATCAAGTTTTAGACTTAATGAGCAACTGCACCTAAAAACAAACTTCTCATTTAGAAAACAGAATATGTGGCATCGATATGAGTTAGAAACATTTATTCCACTGTCAAATGACACCAGACAAGACACAGAGACAGGAACAGAAGAATAGAAATGATGGAGAGAGACACCAGACAAGACACAGAGACAGCAACAGAAGAATAGGAAATGAGGGAGAGAGACACCAGACAAGACACAGATACAGCAACAGATGAATAGGAAATGATGGAGAGAGACACTTATCATGAGAATTATGTTCTCAATGTTCTCAATGTTCATGAACCAATTCAATTAAACTACTCAGTCTGCAACCCAGAATTTAAGATACTGGTTGAATGAAACAGACAGAGGCCCAGCTATGATAGTCAAAATGTTTATTCACGAGAGCGCTCCAGTACAAAGATGTTCCTTTTATACATTCTTCTTTAGCTCTGCATGCACACTAACATTAGGATCTTCTCCTGAATTCTCACCGCAGTTCACCACAATTCCTGGCATGAGTAGCAGGGCGCTGAAATGTTGCGCGATTTTTAACAAAAAGCTGCGAAAATTCGCATCATCCATAAGAGGTTTTAATGTCTGGAGGAAATCACAAAGTTCTGCCTCCAGGTCAAGATTCATGAGAAAGGTTTGACCTGCGACTGGCAGAGGCAATGGAAAATCAATAACAAAATTGTTTGCACAATTAACAAGCCTTGTCTTGTTTCAAGTATGTTTTATTATGAAAAGTACAATATATCCTTGTATACTTG
>NW_024606544.1:0-9329 GCF_018296145.1 Oncorhynchus tshawytscha | reverse complement strand
CACCACACCCGGACCGAGTGGCGTGGTAACAGGCAACAGCGACGTGAGGAGCAGCGATCAAAGGACTTCTGGACTTGGGAGGAAATATTGGACGGAAAAGGACCCTGGGCACAGCCTGGTGAATATCGCCGCCCCAAAGAAGAACTGGAGCCGGCGAGAGCCGAGAGGCGCTGGTATGAGGAGAAGCAACAGCGGCAGCAGGAGCAACAATATCGGGACTACACTACTTGGGAGGAAATAGACGGGTGGGCTGTCGACCCAGAGAAAGTGCCGGAGCCCGCCTGGGATTCGCTGGAGCAGTGCGAAGCAGGCTATAGGAGAATGGAGTTGAAGAGAAAAGCACGGCGGCGCAGAGGGAAACCCGAAAGTCAGCCCCAAAAATGTATTGGGGGGGGGCTCAGGGAGAGAGTGGCAGAGTCAGGAGTCAGACCTGAGCCAACTCTCCCTGTTTATCGTGAGGAGCCAAGGAGGAGACCAGAACCAGAGCCGGTGTTAGAGGTGAGCGAAGCAGAGACTGTGAAGGAGTTAATGGGGAAATTGGAGGAGAGAGTAATGAGGGAGTTGCTAGTTTGGTGCTTTAGGTACGATATTTGTCCGACAGAGCGAGTCGGGGATTTGATGGCACCTGGGTCAGCGCTCCATACTTGTCCTGAGGTGCGTGTTAGTCGGCTGGTGAAAATTGTGCCAGCCTCCCGCACTAGGCCTCCTGTGTACCTACCTAGCCTTGCACGTCCTGTGCCAGCCCTGCTCTCAGGCTCTCCAGTACACCTTCACGGTCTAGCCCATCCTGTGCCACCTCCACACTCCAGCCCTCCGGTAGCAGCTCCCCGCACCAGGCTTCCTGTGCGTGTTCTCGGTTCAGTACCACCAGTACCAGCACCACGCATCAGGCCTACAGTGCGCCTCGCCTCTCCAGCGCTGCCGGAGCCTTTCTCCTCTACAGCGCTGCTGGAGTCTCCCGCCTGTTCAGTGCAGCCAGAGCCTTTCTCCTCTACAGCGCTGCTGGAGTCTCCCGCCTGTTCAGCGCAGCCAGAGCCTCTCTCCTCTCCTGCGCTGCCGGAGTCTCCCGCCTGTTCAGCGCAGCCAGAGCCTTTCTCCTCTACAGCGCTGCTGGAGTCTCCCGCCTGTTCAGCGTAGCCAGAGCCTCTCTCCTCTCCTGCGCTGCCGGAGTCTCCCGCCTGTTCAGCGCAGCCAGAGCTGCCAGCCTGCATGGAGCAGCCAGAGATGCCAGTCTGCATGGAGCAGCCAGAGCTGTCAGTCTGCATGGAGCAGCCTGAGATGTCAGACTGCATGGAGCAGCCAGAGCTGTCAGTCTGCATAGAGAAGCCAGAGCTGCCAGGTTGCATGGAGCAGCCAGAGCTGCCAGTCTGCATAGAGCTGCCAGTCTGCATGGAGCAGCTAGAGCAGCTAGATCCGCCAGTCAGCCAGACTCTTCCAGATCTGTCAGTCAGCCAGACTCTTCCAGATCTGCCAGTCAGCCAGACTCTTCCAGATCTGCCAGTCAACCAGACTCTTCCAGATCTGCCAGTCAACCAGACTCTTCCAGATCTGCCAGTCAACCAGACTCTTCCAGATCTACCAGTCAACCAGACTCTTCCAGATCTGCCAGTCAACCAGACTCTTCCAGATCTGCCAGTCAACCAGACTCTTCCAGATCTGCCAGTCAACCAGACTCTTCCAGATCTGCCAGTCAACCAGACTCTTCCAGATCTGCCAGTCAACCAGACTCTTCCAGATCTGCCAGTCAACCAGACTCTTCCAGATCCGCCAGCCAGGATCTGCCAAAGCCAACTACCTGCCTGAGCTTCCTCTCAGTGCTGAGCTTCCCCTCAGTGCTGGGCTTCCCCTCAGTGCTGGGCTTCCCCTCAGTGCTGGGCTTTCCCTCAGTGCTGAGCTGCCCCTCAGTCCCGAGCTACCCCTCAGTCCCGAGCTACCCCTCAGTCCCGAGCTGCCTCAGTCCCGAGCTGCCCCTCAGTCCCGAGCTGCCCCTCAGTCCCGAGCTGCCCCTCAGTCCAGTGGGGTTCTGGGTGAGGACTATTAGGCCATGGTCGGCGGCGAGGGTGGATTATCCCAGGAGGCAAGGGGGAGGAACTATGACATTTATGGAGTGGGGTCCACGTCCAGAGCCGGAGCCGCCACCATGGACAGACGCCCACCCGGACCCTCCCTATGGTTTTGAAGTGCGTCCGGGAGTCCGCACCTTAGGGGGGTTCTGTCACGCCTTGGTCTTAGTATTTTGTGTTTTCTTTAATTATTTGGTCAGGCCAGGGTGTGACATGGGTTATTGTGGTGTGTTTTTGTCTTAGGGGTTTTGTGGGGTGTCTACGTAGTCTATGGCTGCCTGAGGCGGTTCTCAATCAGAGTCAGGTGATTATCGTTGTCTCTGATTGGGAACCATATTTAGGCAGCCATATTCTGTGAGTGTTTTCGTGGGTGATTGTTCCTGTCTTAGTGTTTTGTATTTTCACCAGATAGGCTGTTTCAGTTTTCCTTACGTTTCCACGTTTGTTGTTTTGTATTTCGTGTTTATTCGTTCATTAAACATGTATCTAACTAACCACGCTGCATTTTGGTCCGATCCTTGTTCTACCTCCTCGTCCGAGGAGGAGATAGAAGAGAGCCGTTACAGATATAGATACTTTTGTACCTGTTTCCTCCAGCATCTTCACAAGGTCCTTTGCTGTTGTTCTGGGATTGACTTGCACTTTTCACACTAAAGTACGTTCCTCTCTAGGAGGTAGAACGTGTCTCCTTCCTGAGCGGTATGACGTCTGCGTGGTCCTATGGTGTTTATACTTGCGTACTTTTGTTTGTAAATCAAATCAAATTTTATTTGTCACATACACATGGTTAGCAGATGTTAATGCGAGTGTAGCGAAATGCTTGTGCTTCTAGTTCCGACAATGCAGTAATAACCAACTGGTAATCTAACTAAGAATTCCAAAACTACTGTCTTATACACACAAGTTTAGGGGGATAAAGAATATGTACATAAAGATATATGAATGAGTGATGGTACAGAGCGGCATAGGCAAGATACAGTAGATGGTATCGAGTACAGTATATACATATGAGATGTGTGTCACACCCTGACCATAGTTTGCTTTGTATGCTTCTATGTTTTGTTTGGTCAGGGTGTGATCTGAGTGGGCATTCTATGTTGTGTGTCTAGTTTGTCTGTTTCTGTGTTTGGCCTGATATGGTTCTCAATCAGAGGCAGGTGTTAGTCATTGTCTCTGATTGGGAACCATATTTAGGTAGCCTGTTTGGTGTTGGGGGGGGTGGGTGATTGTCCTTATGTCCTTGTTCTGTCTGTTTTACTTAGCACCAGTATTAGGCTGTTTCGGTTTTCGTGTTACGTTTATTGTTTTTGTATTTGATTCGTGTTTACTTTGTTTTCATTAAACATGGATCGCAATAGCCACGCCGCATTTTGGTCTGACTCTCTTTCACATACAGAAAACCGTGACAGAATCACCCACCAACCAAGGACCAAGCGGCGTGGTAAAAGACAGCGACGACAGCAGCAGCAGCGGCAACAGCGGCCAGCATCACAGGACTCCTGGACATGGGAGGAGATACTGAACGGAGAGGGACCCTGGGCACAGGCTGGGGAATATCGCCGCCCCAAAGCAGAGCTGGAGGCAGCGAAAGTTGAGCGGCGGCGAAATGAGGAGGCAGCACGGCAGTGCGACAGGTACGAGAGGCAGCCCCCCAAAAAAATTGGGGGGAGAGCAGACGAGGTGTGGTACTAAGCCAGGTATCAGACCTGAGCTCACTCCTCGTGCTTATTATAAGCAGCGCATTACTGGTCAGGCACCGTGTTATGCGGTTAAGCGCACGGTGTCGCCAGTACGTGCCCATAGCCCGGTCCGCTATAGGGCAGCCCCCCGAAAGTGCCATGCGAGTGTGGGCATCGAGCCAGGGCGTATGGTGCCTGCTCAGCGTGTCTGGTCTCCGGTGCGCAGTTTTGGTCTAGGGTATCCTGCGCCGGCTCTGCATACTGTGTCTCCGGGGCGCTGGGAGGGTGCAGTGCGTCCTCTGCCTGTGCTCCGCTCGTGCCGGGCAAATGTGGGAGTGGAGCCTAAGGGAGAGGTGCGTGTAGTAAGCAATAGATCTCCCTTGCTTACACACAGCCCGGTTCAACCTGTGCCTGCACTCTGGAGGGTCCGGGCTAGAGTAGTTGTCCAGCCTGGGGAAGTGGTGCCAAGGTTGCGCACCAGAGCTCCAGTGCTCCCCCACAGCCCGGTCCTTCAGGTGCCTCCTCCTAACACCAAGCCTCCTGAAGGTCTCCCCAGCCTGGTGGTTCCTGGGTAGCCCCACGCACCAGGCTGTCTCTCTGTCTCCTCCCTGCAGGTGGTCCTGTCTGTCCAGCGCTGCTGCCGGAGTCTCCCGCCTGTCCGGCGCTGCTGCCGGAGTCTCCCGCCTGTCCGGCGCTGCTGCCGGAGTCTGAGGCGCCAGAGCCCCTCAGCCCAGAGGCGCCAGAGCCCCTCAGCCCAGAGGCGCCAGAGTCCCTCAGCCCAGAGGCGCCAGAGTCCCTCAGCCCAGAGGCGCCAGAGTCCCTCAGCCCAGAGGCGCCAGAGCCCCTCAGCCCAGAGGCGCCAGAGCCCCTCAGCCCAGAGGCGCCAGAGCCCCTCAGCCCAGAGCAGCTGCCCCTCTGTCCCGAGCAGCTGCCCCTCTGTCCCGAGCAGCTGCCCCTCTGTTCCGAGCAGCTGCCCCTCTGTCCCGAGCAGCTGCCCCTCTGTCCCGAGCAGCTGCCCCTCTGTCCCGAGCAGCTGCCCCTCTGTCCCGAGCAGCTGCCCGTCTGTCCCGAGCAGCTGCCCCTCTGTCCCGAGCAGCTGCCCCTCTGTCCAGTGGGGTCATGTAGTAGGGTCGCCATAGTTAGGAGGCCAAGGAAGCGGACAAGGTGGCGGACTAAGACTATGGTGAAGTGGGGGCCACGCACGTCCAGCACCAGAGCCGCCACCGCGGACAGATGCCCACCCAGACCCTCCCCAATAGGTTCAGGTTTTGCGGCCGGGGTCCGCAACTTGGGGGGGGGGTACTGTCACACCCTGACCATAGTTTGCTTTGTATGTTTCTATGTTTTGTTTGGTCAGGGTGTGATCTGAGTGGGCATTCTATGTTGTGTGTCTAGTTTGTCTGTTTCTGTGTTTGGCCTGATATGGTTCTCAATCAGAGGCAGGTGTTAGTCATTGTCTCGGATTGGGAACCATATTTAGGTAGCCTGTTTGGTGTTGGGGGGTGTGGGTGATTGTCCTTATGTCCTTGTTCTGTCTGTGTTACTTAGCACCAGTATTAGGCTGTTTCGGTTTTCGTGTTACGTTTATTGTTTTTGTATTTGATTCGTGTTTACTTTGTTTTCATTAAACATGGATCGCAATAGCCACGCCGCATTTTGGTCTGACTCTCTTTCACATACAGAAAACCGTGACAATGTGTATGTAAACAAAGTGGCATAGTTAAAGTGGCTAGTGATACATGTATTACATACAGATGCAGTAGATGATATAGAGTACAGTATATACGTATACATATGAGATTAATAATGTAGGGTATGTAAACATTATAATAGGTAGCATTGTTTAAAGTGGCTAGTGATATATTTTACATCATTTCCCATCAATTCCCATTATTAAAGTGGCTGGAGTTGAGTCAGTGTGTTGGCAGCAGCCACTCAATGTTAGTGGTGGCTGTTTAACAGTCTGATGGCCTTGAGATAGAAGCTGTTTTTCAGTCTCTCGGTCCCAGCTTTGATGCACCTGTACTGACCTCGCCTTCTGGATGATAGCGGGGTGAACAGGCAGTGGCTCGGGTGGTTGTTGTCCTTGATGATCTTTATGGCCTTCTTGTAACATCGGGTGGTGTAGGTGTCCTGGAGGGCAGGTAGTTTGCCCCCGGTGATGCGTTGTGCAGACCTCACTACCCTCTGGAGAGCCTTACGGTTGTGGGCGGAGCAGTTGCCGTACCTGGCGGTGATACAGCCCGCCAGGATGCTCTCGATTGTGCATCTGTAGAAGTTTGTGAGTGCTTTTGGTGACAAGCCGAATTTCTTCAGCCTCCTGAGGTTGAAGAGGAGCTGCTGCGCCTTCTTCACGATGCTGTCTGTGTGGGTGGACCAATTCAGTTTGTCTGTGATGTGTATGCCGAGGAACTTAGAACTTACTACCCTCTCCACTACTGTTCCATCGATGTGGATAGGGGGGTGTTCCCTCTGCTGTTTCCTGAAGTCCACAATCATGTCCTTAGTTTTGCTGATGTTGAGTGTGAGGTTATTTTCCTGACACCACACTCCGAGGGCCCTCACCTCCTCCCTGTAGGCCTTCTCGTCGTTGTTGGTAATCAAGCCTACCACTGTTGTGTCGTCCGCAAACTTGATGATTGAGTTGGAGGCGTGCGTGGCCACGCAGTTGTGGGTGAACAGGGAGTACAGGAGAGAGCTTAGAACGCACCCTTGTGGGGCCACAGTGTTGAGGATCAGCGGGGTGGAGATGTTGTTGCCTACCCTCACCACCTGGGGGCGGCCCGTCAGGAAGTCCAGTACCCAGTTGCACAGGGCGGGATCGAGACCCAGGGTCTCGAGCTTGATGACGAGCTTGGAGGGTACTATGGTGTTAAATGCTTAGCTGTAGTCGATGAACAGCATTCTCACATAGGTATTCCTCTTGTCCAGATGGGTTAGGGCAGTGTGCAGTGTGGTTGAGATTGCATCGTCTGTGGACCTATTTGGGCGGTAAGCAAATTGGAGTGGGTCTAGGGTGTCAGGTAGGGTGGAGGTGATATGGTCCTTGACTAGTCTCTCAAAGCACTTCATGATGACGGAAGTGAGTGCTACGGGCGGTAGTCGTTTAGCTCAGTTACCTTAGCTTTCTTGGGAACAGGAACAATGGTGGCCCTCTTGAAGCATGTGGGAACAGCAGACTGGGATAGGGATTGATTGAATATGTCCGTAAACACACCAGCCAGCTGGTCTGTGCATGCTCTGAGGGCGCGGCTGGGGATGCCGTCTGGGCCTGCAGCCTTGCGAGGGTTAACACGTTTAAATGTTTTACTCACCTCGGCTGCAGTGAAGGAGAGTCCGCATGTTTTGGTTGCAGGCCATGTCAGTGGCACTGTATTGTCCTCAAAGCGGGCAAAAAAGTGATTTAGTCTGCCTGGGAGCAAGACATCCTGGTCCGTGACGGGGCTGGTTTTCTTTTTGTAATGTGTGATTGACTGTTGACACTGCCACATACCTCTTGTGTCTGAGCCGTTGAATTGAGATTCTACTTTGTCTCTATACTGACGCTTAGCTTGTTTGATTGCCTTGCGGAGGGAATAGCTACACTGTTTGTATTCGTGGTTCGCACAGTGGTTCGCGCTTTCAGTTTCACGCGAATGCTACCATCAATCCACGGTTTCTGGTTTGGGAATGTTTTAATCATTGCTATGGGAACGACATCTTCAACGCACATTCTAATGAACTCGCACACCGAATCAGCGTATTCGTCAATGTTGTTGTCTGACGCAATACGAAACATATCCCAGTCCACGTGATGGAAGCAGTCTTGTAGTGTGGAATCAGATTGGTCGGACCAGCGTTGGACAGACCTCAGCGTGGGAGCTTCTTGTTTTAGTTTCTGTCTGTAGGCAGGGATCAACAAAATGGACTCGTGGTCAGCTTTTCCGAAAGGAGGGCGGGGCAGGGCCTTATATGCGTCGCGGAAGTTAGAATAGCAATGATCCAAGGTTTTGCCAGCCCTGGTTGTGCAATCGATATGCTGATACAATTTAGGGAGTCTTGTTTTCAGATTAGCCTTGTTAAAATCCCCAGCTACAATGAATGCAGCCTCAGGATGTATGGATTCCAGTTTGCAAAGAGTCAAATAAAGTTCGTTCAGAGCCATCAATGTGTCTGCTTGGGGGGGAATATATACGGCTGTGATTATAATCGAAGAGAATTCCCTTGGTAGATAATGCAGTCAACATTTGATTGTGAGGAATTCTAAATCAGGTGAACAGAAGGACTTGAGTTCCCGTATGTTTTTGTGACCACACCACGTCTCGTTAGCCATAAGGCATACGCCCCCGCCCCTCTTCTTACCAGAAAGATGTTTTTTTCAGTCGGCGCGATGCTGGCTGCACCGACTCTGATAGCGTCTCTCCAGTGAGCCATGTTTCCGTGAAGCAAAGAACGTTACAGTCTCTGATGTCCCTCTGGAATGCTAGCCTTGCTCGGATTTCATCAACCTTGTTGTCAAGAGACTGGACATTGGCGAGAAGTATACTAGGGAGTAATGCACGATGTGCCCGTCTCCGGAGTCTGACCAGAAGACCGCTTCGTTTCCCTTTTTTACGAAGTCATTTTTTTTGGGTCGCCGGCTGGGATCCATTCCGTTGTCCTGGGTGAATAGCAGAACACGGGATCCGCTTCGCGAAAGTCATATTCTTGGTCGTACTGATGGTGAGTTGACGCTGCTCTTATATTCAGTAGTTCTTCTCGACTGTATGTAATGAAACCTAAGATGACCTGGGGTACTAATGTAAGAAATAACACGTAAAAAAAAATAACTGCATAGTTTCCTATGAACGCGAAGCGAGGCGGCCATCTCTGTCGGCGCTGGGGGAAAAACAGATGAACGTGGTACCTTCAGGTATTTGGAAATTGCTCCCAAAGATGAACCAGACTTGTGGAGGTCTACAATTTTTTTTCTGAGGTATTGGCAGATTTTTTTTGATTTTCCCATGATGTCAAACGAAGAGGCACTGAGTTTGAAGGTTGGCCTTGAAATACATCCACGGGTACACCTCCAATTGACTCAAATGATGTCAATTAGCCTATCAGAAACTCCTAAAGCCATGACATCCTTTTATGGAATTTTCCAAGCAGTTTAAAGGAACAGTCAACTTAGTCCATGTAAATTTCTGACCCACTGGAATTGTGATACAGTAAATTATAAGTGAAATAATCTGTCTGTAAACAATTTTTGGAAAAATTCCTTGTGTCATGCACAAAGTAGATGTCCTAACCAACTTCCCAAAACTATAGTTTGTGTTAAGTGATATAAGTGTTACACTGTAAGTGTTAAACAAATAAAAAATATTTTGATGACAGCTTTGCAAACTCTTGGCATTCTCTCAACCATCTTCATGAGGTCACATGGAATGCATTTCAAATAACACGTGTGCCTAGTAAAAAGTTAATTTGTGGAATTTATTTCCTTTTTAATGCGGTTCAGCCAATCAGTTGTAGTGTGACAAGGTAGGGGTGGTATACAGAAGATAGCCCTATTTGGTAAAAGACCAAGTCCATATTATGGCAAGAACAGCTCAAATAAGCAAAATGACAG
>NW_024606543.1:0-9327 GCF_018296145.1 Oncorhynchus tshawytscha | reverse complement strand
TGGCACACACACAATCCATGTAAAATCAAATCAAATCAAATTTTATTTGTCACATACACATGGTTAGCAGATGTTAATGCGAGTGTAGCGAAATGCTTGTGCTTCTAGTTCCAACAATGCAGTAATAAAAAGCAAGTAATCTAACTAACAATTCAAAAAAAAAAACTACTGTCTTATACACAGTGTAAGGGGATAAAGAATATGTACATAAGGATATATGAATGAGTGATGGTACAGAGCAGCATAGGCAAGATACAGTAGATGATATCGAGTACAGTATATACATATGAGATAAGTATGTAAACCAAGTGGCATAGTTAAAGTGGCTAGTGATACATGTATTACATAAGGATGCAGTCGATGATATAGAGTACAGTATCAACGTATGCATATGAGATGAACAATGTAGGGTAAGTAACATTATATAAGGTATCATTGTTTAAAGTGGCTAGTGATATATTTACATCATTTCCCATCAATTCCCATGATTAAAGTGGCTGGAGTAGAGTCAGTGTCATTGACAGTGTGTTGGCAGTAGCCACTCAATGTTAGTGGTGGCTGTTTAACAGTCTGATGGCCTTGAGATAGAAGCTGTTTTTCAGTCTCTCGGTCCCAGCTTTGATGCACCTGTACTGACCTCGCCTTCTGGATGACAGCGGGGTGAACAGGCAGTGGCTCGGGTGGTTGATGTCCTTGATGATCTTTATGGCCTTCCTGTAGCATCGGGTGGTGTAGGAGTCCTGGAGGGCAGGTAGTTTGCCCCCGGTGATGCGTTGTGCAGACCTCACTACCCTCTGGAGAGCCTTACGGTTGAGGGCGGTGCAGTTGCCATACCAGGCGGTGATACAGCCCGCCAGGATGCTCTCGATTGTGCATCTGTAGAAGTTTGTGAGTGCTTTTGGTGACAAGCCGAATTTCTTCAGCCTCCTGAGGTTGAAGAGGCGCTGCTGCGCCTTCCTCACGATGCTGTCTGTGTGAGTGGACCAATTCAGTTTGTCTGTGATGTGTATGCCGAGGAACTTAAAACTTGCTACCCTCTCCACTACTGTTCCATCGATGTGGATAGGGGGTGTTCTCTCTGCTGTTTCCTGAAGTCCACAATCATCTCCTTAGTTTTGTTGACGTTGAGTGTGAGGTTGTTTTCCTGACACCACACTCCGAGGGCCCTCACCTCCTCCCTGTAGGCCGTCTCGTCGTTGTTGGTAATCAAGCCTACCACTGTTGTATCGTCCGCAAACTTGATGATTGAGTTGGAGGCGTGCATGGCCACGCAGTCGTGGGTGAACAGGGAGTACAGGAGAGGGCTCAGAACGCACCCTTGTGGGGCCCCAGTGTTGAGGATCAGCGGGGAGGAGATGTTGTTGCCTACCCTCACCACCTGGGGGCGGCCCGTCAGGAAGTCCAGTACACAGTTGCACAGGGCGGGGTCGAGACCCAGGGTCTCGAGCTTGATGACGAGCTTGGAGGGTACTATGGTGTTGAATGCCGAGCTGTAGTCGATGAACAGCATTCTCACATAGGTATTCCTCTTGTCCAGATGGGTTAGGGCAGTGTGCAGTGTGGTTGAGATTGCATCGTCTGTGGACCTATTTGGGCGGTAAGCAAATTGGAGTGGGTCAAGGGTGTCAGGTAGGGTGGAGGTGATATGGTCCTTGACTAGTCTCTCAAAGCACTTCATGATGACGGATGTGAGTGCTACGGGCGGTAGTCGTTTAGCTCAGTTACCTTAGCTTTCTTGGGAACAGGAACAATGGTGGCCCTCTTGAAGCATGTGGGAACAGCAGACTGGTATAGGGATTGATTGAATATGTCCGTAAACACACCGGCCAGCTGGTCTGCGCATGCTCTGAGGGCGCGGCTGGGGATGCCGTCTGGGCCTGCAGCCTTGCGAGGGTTAACACGTTTAAATGTCTTACTCACTTCGGCTGCAGTGAAGGAGAGACCGCATGTTTCCGTTGCAGGCCGTGTCAGTGGCACTGTATTGTCCTCAAAGCGGGCAAAAAAGTTATTTAGTCTGCCTGGGAGCAAGACATCCTGGTCCGTGACTGGGCTGGGTTTCTTCCTGTAGTCCGTGATTGACTGTAGACCCTGCCACATACCTCTTGTGTCTGAGCCGTTGAATTGAGATTCTACTTTGTCTCTGTACTGGCGCTTAGCTTGTTTGATAGCCTTGCGGAGGGAATAGCTGCACTGTTTGTATTCAGTCATGTTACCAGACACCTTGCCCTGATTAAAAGCAGTGGTTCGTGCCTTCAGTTTCACACGAATGCTGCCATCAATCCAAGGTTTCTGGTTAGGGAATGTTTTAATCGTTGCTATGGGAACGACATCTTCAACGCACGTTCTAATGAACTCGCACACCGTATCAGCGTATTCGTCAATGTTGTTGTCTGACGCAATACGAAACATCTCCCAGTCCACGTGATGGAAGCAGTCTTGGAGTGTGGAGTCAGCTTGGTCAGACCAGTGTTGGACAGACCTCAGCGTGGGAGCTTCTTGTTTTAGTTTCTGTCTGTAGGCAGGGATCAACAAAATGGAGTCATGGTCAGCTTTTCCGAAAGGGGGCGGGGCAGGGCCTTATATGCGTCGCGGAAGTTAGAGTAACAATGATCCAGGGTCTTTCCACCCCTGGTTGCGCAATCGATATGCTGATAAAATTTAGGGAGTCTTGTTTTCAGATTAGCCTTGTTAAAATCCCCAGCTACAATGAATGCAGCCTCCGGATAAATCGTTTCCAGTTTGCAGAGAGTTAAATAAAGTTTGTTCAGAGCCATCGATGTGTCTGCTTGGGGGGATATATACGGCTGTGATTATAATCGAAGAGAATTCTCTTGGTAGATAATGCGGTCTACATTTGATTGTGAGGAATTCTAAATCAGGTGAACAGAAGGATTTGAGTTCCTGTATGTTTCTTTCATCACACCATGTCACGTTGGCCATAAGGCATACGCCCCCGCCCGTCTTCTTACCAGAAAGATGTTTGTTCCTGTCGGCGCGATGCGTGGAGAAACCCGCTGGCTGCACCGCTCGGATTGCGTCTCTCCAGTTAGCCATGTTTCCGTGAAGCAGAGAACGTTACAGTCTCTGATGTCCCTCTGGAATGCTACCCTTGCTCTGTACATATTGTCAATTGTCTCAAGCTTTACAATATATTTTTTAAACCTTTCCCCTCCTCTTTATCTATACTGATTTAATCCATAAGGGATTATAACGTTAACCTGGATTCACCTGGTCAGCATATGTCATGGAAAGAGCAGGTGTTCTTAATGTTTTATACACTCAGTGTAACTCATTGGCACTGAAATTAGTTATTTTCAACCATTAACTGGGGCCTTGTTGAGACCTTATCTAGGTAAGTAATTGCTGATTGACAATAAAGTATTATTTTGATGTATGGAAAAAATATGGTATGCAATTCCTATGTAGAGAAGGTTCTCTCTGGTAGTTGTTCAATATGACTTCAACTTTTACAGCTTTTACAGGGGACTGTGGTAAAATGGATGTTTAATCTCAGTGTGACTCCCTGTTTAAATAAAATAAAAAAACATCAACACAAACACAGGATATGGGGTACACATGGTATCACATCATTGCATACTAGGCCCTACTGCACCTGCATTCCAGCACCATTCCAGCATCTGGAATTGACTCAACATGTTTGAGGTGGGGGATCAATACATGTGGGGGAAGAGGTGGCTGTCGAATGTATGATTCTGATATGTACAGGTAAGTTCATTGTGTGTGTGTGGGGGGGGGGCGTCCATGTTTGTGTCCGTACTCTGAGGTGTGTTTGAATATGAATGAGCAGCAGTGTTGTGATGTGTCCTATCCCGTCCTTGCAGAGTGATCTTCCTTGGCCTCATCACATGTCTCAGTGGCTGCTCCTTAGGAGGGATGGGGACACCACTATGGGCTGATTTCAAGGTTTTACTGCTAACCTACAAAGCATTACATGGGCTTGCTCCTACCTATCTCTCTGATTTGGTCCTGCCGTACATACCTACCCGTATGCTACGGTCACAAGACACGGGCCTCCTAATTGTCCCTAGAATTTCTAAGCAAACAGCTGGAGGCAGGGCTTTCTCCTATAGAGCTCAATTTTTATGGAATGGTCTGCCTACCCATGTGAGAGACGCAGACTCGGTCTTAACCTTTTAGTCTTTACTGAAGACTCATCTCTTCAGTGGGTCATATGATTAAGTGTAGTCTGGCCCAGGAGTGTGAAGGTGAACGGAAAGGCTCTGGAGCAACGAACCGCACCGCCCTTGGTGTCTCTGCCTGGCCGGTTCCCCTCTTTCCACTGGGATTCTCTGCCTCTAACCCTATTACAGGGGCTGAGTCACTGGCTTACTGGTGCTCTTTCATGCCGTCCCTAGGAGGGGTGCGTCACTTGAGTGCGTTGAGTCACTGATGAGATCTTCCTGTCTGGGTTGGCGCCCCCCCTTGGGTTGTGCCGTGGCGGAGATCTTTGTGGGTTATACTCGGCCTTGTCTCAGTAAGTTGGTGGTTGAAGATATCCCTCTAGTGGTGTGGGTCTGTGCTTTGGCAAAGTGGGTGGGGTTATATCCTTCCTGTTTGGCCCTGTCCGGGGGTATCATCAGATGGGGCCACAGTGTCTCCTGACCCCTTCTGTCTCAGCCTCCAGTATTTATGCTGCAGTAGTTTATTTGTCGGGGGGCTAGGGTCAGTTTGTTATATCTGGAGTACTTCTCCTGTCTTATCCGGTGTCCTGTGTGAATTTAAGTATGCTCTCTCTAATTCTCTCTTTCTTTCTCTCTCTCGGAGGACCTGAGCCCTAGGACCATCCCTCAGTACTACCTGGCATGATGACTCCTTGCTGTCCCCAGTCCACCTGGCCGTGCTGCTTCTCCAGTTTCAGCTGTTTTGCCTGTGGCTATGGAACCCTGACCTGTTCACCGGACGTCCTACCTGTCCCAGACCTGCTGTTTTCAACTCTCTAGAGACAGCAGGATGGTAGAGATACTCTTAATAATCGGCTATGAAAAGCCAACTGACATTTACTCCTGAGGTGCTGACTTGCTGCACCCCCGACAACTACTGTGACTATTATTATTTGACCATGCTGGTCATTTATGAACATTTGAACATCTTGGCCATGTTCTGTTATAATTTCCACCCGGCACAGCCAGAAGAGGACTGGCCACCCCTCATAGCCTGGCTCCTCTCTAGGAAGGTGCGGACTCCCGAACGCACAACCTAAACCTGTAGGGGAGGGTCTGGGTGGGCAGCTGTCCGCGGTGACGGCTCTGGTGCTGGACGTGGACCCCACTCCATAATTGTCTTAGTCCACCTCCTTAGTGTCCCTTGAGTGGCGACCCTCGCCGCTAACCTTGGCCTAGGAAACCTAACAACGGGCCCCACTGGACTGAGGTAGCTCGGGACCGAGGGGAAGCTCGGGACCGGGGAAGCTCGGGACCGAGGGGAAGCTCGGGAGTGAGAGGAAGCTCGGGAGTGAGAGGAAGCTCAGGAGTGAGAGGAAGCTCAGGAGTGAGAGGAAGATCAGGAGTGAGAGGAAGATCAGGAGTGAGAGGAAGATCAGGAGTGAGAGGAAGCTCAGGCGGGTTGATGGATCTACCAAATCCTGGCTGGCTGGTGGTTCCGGCAGATCCTGGCTGACTGGCACTTCTGGCGGATCCTGGCTGACTGGTGGATCCTGGCAGACTGGCGGATCCTGGCTGACTGGCGGATCCTGGCTGACTGGTGGATCCTGGCAGACTGGCGGATCCTGGCAGACTGGCGGATCCTGGCAGACTGGCGGATCCTGGCTGAATGGCGGATCTAACTGATCCTGGCAGACTGGCGGATCCTGGCCGACTGGCAGATCCTGGCCGACTGGCAGATCCTGGCCGACTGGCAGATCCTGGCCGACTGGCAGTTCTGGCGGATCCTGGCAGACTGGCGGATCCTGGCAGACTGGCGGATCCTGGCCGACTGGCAGTTCTGGCGGATCCTGGCCGACTGGCGGATCCTGGTCGACTGGCGGATCCTGGTCGATTGGCAGATCCCGGCTGACTGGCGGATCTGGAAGAGTCTGATTGACTGGCAGATCTGGAAGAGTCTGGTTGACTGGCAGATCTGTAAGAGTCTGGTTGACTGGCAGATCTGTAAGAGTCTGGTTGACTGGCAGATCTGTAAGAGTCTGGTTGACTGGCAGATCTGGAAGAGTCTGGTTGACTGGCAGATCTGGAAGAGTCTGGTTGACTGGCAGATCTGGAAGAGTCTGGTTGACTGGCAGATCTGGAAGAGTCTGGCTGACTGGCAGATCTGGAAGAGTCTGGCTGACTGGCAGATCTGGCGGCGCTGGGCAGACTGGCGATGCTGGGCAGACTGGCGGCACTAGCTGCTCCATATAGGCTGACAGCTCTGGCGGCTTCTTACAGACTGACAGCTCTGGCGGCTCCGTGCTGACTGGCTGCTCCTTGCAGCCTGGCAGCTCCTTGCAGACTGACAGCTTCTTGCAGACTGACAGCTCCGTGCAGACTGACAGCTCCGTGCAGACTGACAGCTCCGTGCAGACTGACAGCTCCTTGCAGACTGACAGCTCCTTGCAGAATGACAGCTCCTTGCAGACTGGCTGCTCCATGCAGACTGGCTGCTCTATGCAGACTGACATCTCTGGCTGCTTCATGCAGACTGACAGCTCTGGCTGCTCCATGTAGGCTGACAGCTCTGGCGGCTCCGTGCAGACTGGCAGCTCCTTACAGACTGGCAGCTCCTTGCAGACTGTAGCTCCGTGCAGACTGGCAGCTCCGTGCAGACTGGCAGCTCCGCAGACCGGCAGCTCCGTGCAGACCGGCAGCTCCGTGCAGACCAGCTCCGGCAGACCCAGCTCCGTGCAGACCGGCAGCTCCGTGCAGACCGGCAGCTCCGTGCAGACCGGCAGCTCCGTGCAGACCGGCAGCTCCGTGCAGACTGGCTGCGCTGAACAGGCGGGAGACTCCGGCCGCGCAGGAGAGGAGAAAGGCTCTGGCTGCGCTGAACAGGCGAGAGACTCCAGCAGCGCTGTAGAGGAGAAAGGCTCCGGCAGCGCTGAACAGGCGGGAGACTCCAGCAGCGCTGTAGAGGAGAAAGGCTCCGGCAGCGCTGAACAGGTGGGACGCACTGTAGGCCTGATGCGTGGTGCTGGCACTGGTATGCCGTGCATGCTATGCCAAGCCCACACCTTTCTTTCTACTCTGTCCAATACATCCTCCACACTCTCAGACTCAGCACTCTGCTTCGCCGACAGCTCCAATTCCATCCATGGCTCTGCCCAGGGTCCTTGTCCGTCAAGGATCTCCTCCCAAGTCCATTTATCCAAAGAGTACAGTCTCTCCCAATGCTGCTGCTGCCTCTGTTGCTTCTCCTGCTGTTGCCTTTGATCCTGCTGCTGCCTTTGCTGCTGCTGCTGTTGCTCCTGCTGCACCTGTCGCTTCTCCTGCTGCTGCTGTTGCTGCTGCCTCTGTTTACCACGCCGCTTGGTCCTTGGTTGGTGGGTGATTCTGTCTGTAACGGTTTTCTAGTGGTGATGAAGGAGAGTCGGACCAAACTGCAGCGTGTCGATTGAGATTCATGTTTAATCAAATAAAGAAACACGAACACTACACAAAACAATAAACGTAATCGAAACCGCCTATCTAGTGCAAACTAACCGAGAGTACACATAGGACACTAAGGACAATTTTTCCTAGCATTGCTTGCTGTTTGGGGTTTTAGGCTGGGTTTCTGTACAGCACTTTGAGATATCAGCGGATAAAAATACATTTGATTTGATTTGACAGACCCCACACTCATCTCTAGAGATCGAACTTCAGACTCCCTCCAAAACCACTGAACCCCTCAACACACCGAAAGAGATTACGGTGCACACCCTTAGAGGAAGCCGGAACAGGATAACTCCCTCCACCATCACAAAGACACAGAGGAGGAGGAACTATCCAACACCCAGGGAGAGAGAACGAGTGACCTCAGTCGAACACAGTCAGAAAGAGGAGGTGGAAGAGGCATTAGATAGAGGAGGAGGTTACCCCAGAGGCCATTCCTCCTGTTCATGTGAGTAAGAAAGAGCAGAAGGCTTCTGATCAGCCAAATGGCAGGCAGAGGGAGAGCTCATAGTGATTCACACCCACAGAGAGAAAGACAACCCACACAACCTCTTGGTTGAGATGAACCGCAGAGGTAGAGGCACAGGGCTAGCCTGCCTGCTCTGATCCTCAAGTCAATTGTATTTAAATTCATGTTCATTAAAGATTTTTATTCAAGAATTGAAAAGTCCCATTTACTTAATGATCATTTTTCACTGTCTTCAACCCTCAAGAACATGGGTGAGTCTGGGTCACCCTTTTACTGCTGCTCATATGCACATGCGCGACGCTACATGCTAATAGTATTAGTTAAAACGCAAACGTTCATTAAAATACACATGTTTGGTATTAAAATAAAGCTACAGTCATTGTGAATCTAGCCACCGTGTCAGATTTTTAAAATGCTTTTCGGCGAAAGCATGAGAAGCTATTATCTGATAGCATGCAACACCCCAAAAGACCCGTAGGGGATGTAAACAAAAGAATTAGCATAGTCGGCGCTACACAAACCGCACAATAAAATATAAAACATTAATTACCTTTGACCATCTTCTTTCTTTGCACACCTTGATGTCCCATAATCAATACTGGGTCTTTTTTGGATTAAATCGGTCCATATATAGCCTAGATATCGATCTATGAAGACTGTGTGGAAAACGGAAAAAAAGAGCGTTTCATAACGTAACGTCATTTTTAAAAGTTAAAAATTCGACGATAAACTTTCACAAAACACTTCGAAATACCTTTCTAATGCAACTTTAGGTATAACTACACGTTAATAAGCTATAAAAATCATCAGGAGGCGATGTAAATTCGATAGCCTGCCGTGTGGAAAAATGTCCGGAAAAACACAGAGACAATGCCTCGGGTCGGTGGTCGGAGAGAATCGGTTCCCTTTGGGCGGATCTACCAAGAATCAATTCAGATTCAAATGAGGAGACTCTATATATCCTGTGGTAGCTGTAGGTACTGCAAGCTTGGCCTCATATATTACGGTTCACCTTTAACAATTCATGGGAGTGGCGCATGGATATTTTTTTCCATCTCCAGTGATCAGATTTTCCTGCGCTTTTCGATGAAACAGACGTTCTGTTATAGTCACAGCCGTGATTTAAACAGTTTTGGAAACATCTGAGTGTTTTCTATCCACACATACTAATCATATGCATATACTATATTCCTGGCCTGAGTAGCAGGACGCCAAAATGTTGCGCGATTTTTAACAGAATTTCCGAAAAAGTAG
>NW_024606542.1:0-9322 GCF_018296145.1 Oncorhynchus tshawytscha | reverse complement strand
CACATACACACAAGTACACACACATACACACGTACACACATATACACACAGAAACACACACACACACGTACGCACACATACACACACGTACACACACATACACACAAGTACACACAAGTACGCACACATACACACACATACACACACACATACACACACATACACACAAGTACACACAAGTACACACAAACGGCTCACACACAGACTTCTGACAGACCTGGATCACAGTGGCATCCACAGTTAAATCACCATTCAATACCCTGGTTTATTGTTCATACCCATCTTCTTTCTCTGCTAATTTCAACCCTGGGACATGACTATATAGGAAATCACTATGTTTCAACAATAAGCGCTTTCAGCCCTCTAATAACACACAGTGTGTATTTGAGAAAGATTGGTGTGTGATCTTTCTGTCATGGGTTTTGGTTAATTAACCTTGTATCTGGACAACGTGTGTGTATGGAGAGCGGAGTGAGTGTTTGTATCTGGCGCCCCTTCTTCTCCCATCATCACTTCTGTTCCCTCCATCACCCCCTTTCAGCTAGCAGAGAGACTGATGCTAGCTGTCATACAACCTGGTTGTAAACACTCTCCTCCCGTCCCTCCATCACTCTCTCTTTACCTCCAGGAGCCAGCAGAGAGGCTGGTGTTAGTGTTGGTGCTGCCCAGGTTGCGTGGCAGGGTCCGGTTGCGCTCCACCGCGCCTCCCCCTCCTGTTAGAATCTGCCTCACCGATGGCCTCTGGCCAGGCTTCAGCGAGTGCCCGTAGTCATGCATGTGGCCCCCATGCACGTGGACACCCGGAGCGTGCATGTGGCCCTGGGGACCTTGACTCCCGTGCACGGGTAGCTGCTTGAGCGTCCCGTAAGAGCGGTTCATGTTCATGCCGATGTTCATGTTGTGGTCGCCGGGGAGATGAAGTCAGCTGGGTAGGCCTCGCTCTCTGCCGGGTGGAGGGTCATGGGCGATGGGGGCGGGGGAAGGGTGGGTCGTCCACTGCGATGTTTAGCGGCTTGTCCTCGCCCCCAGCCCCAGACCTGGGTGCAGGGGGTTTTAAACTGACCGTCCCTACGGGTAACACCATATAGTCCCCCTCCCCTCCCCACAAGGTCCATCCAGAGTGTTGGGAGGAGGGGGCGGTCGAGACCAGCCCATCCCGCTCTCAGTGCACAGGTAGACAGGTGCCGTGTTCCTGGGGTTCCCCCTGGTGCATCTGCTGCTCCACGTTCACCTCCTTTTTCACAGTGGTGTCACTCAGCTCGTTCAGAACACCCAGCGGGGGCACCTGCATGGTGAGACGGGGAAACTCATATTAAGGAGTCATCACTAAATACACTACAGATATTATCACTGACATCACTAAATACACTCTTTGAAAAATGGGTTCCAAAAGGGTTCTTCGCCTGTCCCCATAGCAGAACACTTTTGGGTTCCATGTAGAACCCTCTGTGGAAAGAGTTTTTATATGGAAGCCAAAAGGGTTCTACTTGGAATCAAACAGGTTCTACCTGGAATCAAAAAGAGTTTCAAAGGGTTCTCCTATGGAGACAGACAAAGAACCCCTTTAGGTTTTAGATAGCATACTTTTATGTAAGAGTTTCTATCACTAAAGACAATATAGATTAGTTAGCGTTGATATCACTATAGATTGGCTCTTTGCTGTATAGTGTTTTAGAGAGAGAGCAGAACAGAATAGAGATAGAGCAGAATAGTGATAGAGAGCAGGATAGAGATGAGAATAGAGAGCAGAATAGAGATAGAGAGCAGGATAGAGATAGTGAGAGAGCAGGATAGAGATAGAGAGCAGAATAGAGATAGAGAGCAGAATAGAGATAGAGAGCAGAAAAGAGAGAGAGCAGAACAGAATAGAGATAGAGAGCAGAATAGTGATAGAGAGCAGGATAGAGATAGAGAGCAGAATAGAGATAGAGAGCAGGATAGAGAGCAGAATAGTGATAGAGCAGGATAGAGATAGAGCAGGATAGAGATAGAGAGCAGAATAGTGATAGAGAGCAGGATAGAGATAGAGAGCAGGATAGAGAGAGACAGAATAGAGATAGAGAGCAGAATAGTGATAGAGAGCAGGATAGAGATAGAGAGCAGGATAGAGATAGAGAGCAGGATAGAGAGCAGGATAGATAGTGATAGAGAGCAGGATAGAGATAGAGAGCAGGATAGAGATAGAGAGCAGAATAGTGATAGAGAGCAGGATAGAGATAGAGAGCAGGATAGAGATAGAGAGCAGGATAGTGATAGAGAGCAGGATAGAGATAGAGAGCAGGATAGAGATAGAGAGCAGGATAGTGATAGAGAGCAGGATAGAGACAGGATAGAGATAGAGAGCAGGATAGATAGAGAGCAGGATAGAGATAGAGCAGGATAGAGATAGAGAGAGGATAGAGAGAGCAGGATAGAGATAGAGACAGGATAGAGAGAGCAGGATAGAGATAGAGAGCAGGATAGAGATAGAGAGCAGGATAGAGATAGAGAGGATAGAGATAGAGAGCAGAATAGTGATAGAGAGCAGGATAGAGATAGAGAGCAGGATAGAGATAGAGAGCAGGATAGAGATAGAGAGCAGAATAGAGATAGAGAGCAGAATAGAGATAGAGAGCAGGATAGAGATAGAGAGCAGGATAGAGATAGAGAGCAGGATAGAGATAGAGAGCAGGATAGAGATAGAGAGCAGGATAGAGATAGAGATAGCAGGATAGAGATAGAGAGAGATAAGGATAGAGATAGAGAGCAGAATAGATAGAGATAGAGATAGAGACAGAATAGAGATAGAGAGCAGAATAGAGATAGAGAGCAGGAATAGTGATAGAGAGATAGAGAGCAGGATAGAGATAGAGAGCAGGATAGTGATAGAGATAGAGAGCAGGATAGAGATAGAGAGCAGGATAGTGATAGAGAGCAGGATAGAGAGCAGGATAGTGATAGAGAGCAGGATAGTGATAGAGAGCAGGATAGTGATAGAGAGCAGGATAGAGATAGAGAGCAGGATAGTGATAGAGAGCAGGATAGAGATAGAGATAGAGAGCAGGATAGAGATAGAGATAGAGAGCAGGATAGAGATAGAGAGCAGAATAGAGAGAGCAGGATAGAGATAGAGAGCAGGATAGAGATAGAGAGCAGGATAGAGATAGAGAGCAGAATAGAGATAGAGAGCAGGATAGTGATAGAGAGCAGGATAGAGATAGATAGAGATAGAGAGCAGAGATAGAGAGCAGGATAGAGATAGAGAGCAGAATAGAGATAGAGATAGAGAGCAGAATAGAGATAGAGAGCAGAATAGATAGAGAGCAGAATAGTGATAGAGAGAGCAGGATAGAGAGCAGGATAGAGATAGAGAGCAGAATAGTGATAGAGAGCAGAATAGAGATAGAGATAGAGATAGCAGGATAGAGATAGAGAGCAGGATAGTGATAGAGAGCAGGATAGAGAGCAGAATAGAGATAGCAGGATAGAGATAGAGAGAGCAGAATAGAGATAGAGATAGAGAGCAGAATAGAGATAGAGAGCAGGATAGAGAGCAGAATAGAGATAGAGAGCAGGATAGAGATAGAGAGCAGGATAGAGATAGAAACAGGATAGAGATAGAGAGCAGGATAGAGATAGAGAGCAGAATAGAGATAGAGACAGGATAGAGAGCAGGATAGAGATAGAGAGCAGATAGAGATAGAGAGCAGAATAGAGATAGAGAGCAGGATAGATAGAGCAGGATAGAGATAGAGAGCAGAATAGAGATAGAGAGCAGGATAGAGAGCAGAATAGAGATAGAGAGCAGAATAGTGATAGAGAGCAGAATAGAGATAGAGAGCAGAATGATAGAGATAGAGATAGCAGGATAGAGAGCAGAATAGAGATAGAGAGCAGGATAGAGAGCAGAAGAGATAGAGAGCAGGATAGAGATAGCAGAATAGAGATAGAGAGCAGAATAGAGATAGAAACAGAAGAGATAGAGAGCAGGATAGAGATAGAGAGCAGGATAGAGAGCAGAATAGAGGATAGAGAGCAGAATAGAGATAGAGACAGAATAGAGAGCAGGATAGATAGAGACAGAATAGAGATAGAGAGCAGGATAGAGATAGAGAGCAGGAATAGAGATAGAGACAGGAAGAGATAGAGAGCAGAATAGAGATAGAGAGCAGGATAGAGATAGAGACAGGATAGAGATAGAGAGCAGGATAGAGATAGAGACAGGATAGAGATAGAGAGAGACAGAAGAGATAGAGAGCAGGATAGAGACAGGATAGAGACAGAATAGAGATAGAGAGCAGAATAGAGATAGAGAGCAGGAGATAGAGAGCAGATAGAGATAGAGAATAGAGATAGAGAGCAGATAGAGATAGAGAGCAGGATAGATAGAGAGCAGGATAGAGATAGAGAGCAGAATAGAGATAGATAGAGATAGAGAGCAGGAGATAGAGAGCAGAATAGAGATAGAGAGCAGAATAGAGATAGAGAGCAGAATAGAGATAGAGAGCAGAATAGAGATAGAGAGCAGGATAGAGATAGAGAGCAGGATAGAGATAGAGAGCAGGATAGAGATAGAGAGCAGGATAGAGATAGAGAGCAGGATAGAGATAGAGAGCAGGATAGAGATAGAGAGCAGAATAGAGATAGAGAGCAGAATAGAGATAGAGAGCAGGATAGAGATGAGAGCAGGATAGAGATAGAGAGCAGGATAGAGATAGAGAGCAGGATAGAGAGCAGAATAGAGATAGAGAGCAGAATAGAGATAGAGAGCAGGATAGAGATAGAGAGCAGAATAGAGATAGAGAGCAGGATAGAGATAGAGAGCAGGATAGAGATAGAGAACAGGATAGAGATAGAGAGCAGGATAGAGATAGAGAGCAGGATAGAGAGAACAGAATAGAGATAGAGAGAGACAGAATAGAGATAGAGACAGGAGATAGAGAGCAGAATAGAGATAGAGAGCAGGATAGAGATAGAGACAGGATAGAGATAGAGAGAGAGCAGGATAGAGATAGAGAGCAGGATAGAGATAGAGAGCAGGATAGAGATAGAGAATAGGATAGAGAGCAGAATAGAGATAGAGAGCAGGATAGAATAGAGATAGAGAGCAGGATAGAGATAGAGAGGATAGAGATAGAGAGCAGGATAGAGATAGAGAGCAGAATAGAGATAGAGAGCAGGATAGAGAGCAGAATAGAGATAGAGAGCAGAATAGAGATAGAGATAGAGATAGAGAGAATAGAGATAGAGAGCAGGATAGAGATAGAACAGACAGGATAGAGATAGAGAGCAGGATAGAGATAGAGAGCAGAATAGAGATAGAGAGCAGAATAGAGATAGAGAGCAGAATAGAGATAGAGATAGAGAGCAGAATAGAGATAGAGCAGGATAGAGAGCAGAATAGAGATAGAGAGCAGGATAGAGATAGAGAGCAGGATAGAGATAGAGATAGACAGGATAGAGATAGAGAGCAGGATAGAGATAGCAGAATAGAGATAGAGAGCAGAATAGAGATAGAGAGCAGAAGAGAGCAGAATAGAGATAGAGAGCAGGATAGAGATAGAGAGCAGAATAGAGATAGAGAGCAGATAGAGATAGAGAGCAGGATAGAGATAGAGAGCAGGATAGAGAGCAGAATAGATAGAGATAGTGATAGAGAGCAGAATAGAGATAGAGAGCAGGATAGAGATAGAGAGCAGAATAGAGATAGAGATAGAGATAGAGAGCAGGATAGAGATAGAGAGCAGGATAGAGATAGAGAGCAGGATAGAGATAGAGAGAATAGAGATAGAGATAGAGAGCAGAATAGAGATAGAGAGCAGAATAGAGATAGAGAGCAGGATAGAATAGAAATAGATAGAGAGAGCAGAATGAGAGATAGAGAGCAGGATAGAGAGCAAATAGAGATAGAGAGAACAGAATAGAGATAGAGAGACAGGAGATAGAGATAGAGACAGAATAGAATAGATAGAGATAGATAGAGACAGGATAGAGATAGAGAGCAGGATAGAGATAGAGAACAGGATAGAGATAGAGAGCAGAAGGGAGCAGAATAGAGATAGAGAGCAGAATAGAGATAGAGAGCAGAATAGAGATAGAGAGCAGGATAGAGATAGAGAGCAGAATAGAGATAGAGAGCAGAATAGAGATAGAGAGCAGGATAGAGAGCAGAATAGAGATAGAGAGCAGAATAGAGATAGAGAGCAGAATAGAGATAGAGAGCAGGATAGAGATAGAGAGCAGGATAGAGATAGAGAGAGCAGGATAGAGATAGAGAGCAGGATAGAGATAGAGAGCATATGAGCAGGATAGAGATAGAGAGCAGGATAGAGATAGAGAGCAGGATAGAGAGAATAGAGATAGAGAGCAGAATAGAGATAGAGAGCAGAAGAGATAGAGATAGAGATAGAGAGCAGGATAGAGATAGAGAGCAGGATAGAGATAGAGAGCAGAAGAGATAGAGAGCAGGATAGGGAGCAGAATAGAGATAGAGAGCAGAATATAGAGATAGAGAGCAGGATAGGATAGAGATAGAGAGCAGGATAGAGATAGAGAGCAGGATAGAGATAGAGAGCAGAAGAGATAGAGAGCAGAATAGAGATAGAGAGGAGAGATAGAGAGCAGAATAGAGATAGAACAGAATAGAGATAGAGAGCAGAATAGAGATAGAGAGCAGGATAGAGATAGAGAGCAGGATAGAGATAGAGAGCAGGATAGAGATAGAGAGCAGGATAGAGATAGAGAGCAGGATAGAGATAGAGAGCAGGATAGAGATAGAGAGCAGAATAGAGATAGAGAGCAGGATAGAGAGCAGAATAGAGATAGAGAGCAGGATAGAGATAGAGAGCAGAGAGATAGAGAGCAGGATAGAGATAGAGAGCAGGATAGAGATAGAGAGCAGAATAGAGATAGAGAGCAGGATAGAGAGCAGAATAGAGATAGAGAGCAGAATAGTGATAGAGAGCAGAATAGAGATAGAGAGCAGGATAGAGAGCAGAATAGAGATAGAGAGCAGAATAGTGATAGAGAGCAAAATAGAGATAGAGAGCAGGATAGAGATAGAGAGCAGAATAGAGATAGAGAGCAGGATAGAGAGCAGAATAGAGATAGATAGATAGAGAGCAGAATAGAGATAGAGAGCAGAATAGAGATAGAGAGCAGAATAGTGATAGAGAGCAGAATAGAGATAGAGAGCAGAATAGATAGAGATAGAGAGCAGAATAGAGATAGAGAGCAGAATAGTGATAGAGAGCAGAATAGAGATAGAGAGCAGAATAGAGATAGAGAGCAGAATAGTGATAGAGAGCAGAATAGAGATAGAGAGCAGAATAGAGATAGAGAGCAGGATAGAGAGCAGAATAGAGATAGAGAGCAGGATATAGAGAGCAGGATAGAGATAGAGAGCAGAAGAGATAGAGATAGAGATAGAGAGCAGAATAGAGATAGAGAGCAGGATAGAGAGCAGAATAGAGATAGAGAGCAGAATAGAGATAGAGAGCAGATAGAGAGCAGAATAGAGAGAGCAGAATAGTGATAGAGAGCAGGAAGTGAGAGAGCAGAATAGAGCAGAAGAGAGCAGAATAGAGATAGAGAGCAGAATAGAGATAGAGAGCAGGATAGAGAGCAGAATAGAGATAGAGAGCAGGATAGTGATAGAGAGCAGGATAGAGATAGAGAGCAGATAGAGCAGAATAGAGATAGAGAGCAGGATAGTGAGAGCAGAATAGAGATAGAGAGCAGGATAGTGATAGAGAGCAGGATAGAGATAGAGAGCAGAATAGTGATAGAGAGCAGGATAGAGATAGAGAGCAGGATAGAGATAGAGAGCAGATAGAGATAGAGAGCAGGATAGAGATAGAGAGCAGGATAGAGATAGAGAGCAGGATAGAGATAGAGAGCAGGATAGAGATAGAGAGCAGAATAGAGATAGAGAGCAGAGATAGAGAGCAGAGATAGAGATAGAGAGCAGAGATAGAGATAGAGAGCAGGATAGAGAGAGCAGGATAGAGATAGAGAGCAGGATAGAGATAGAGAGCAGGATAGAGAGCAGAATAGAGATAGAGAGCAGAATAGAGATAGAGAGCAGAATAGAGATAGAGAGCAGAATAGAGATAGAGAGCAGGATAGAGATAGAGAGCAGGATAGAGATAGAGAGCAGGATAGAGAGAGAATAGGATAGGAAGAGAATAGAGATAGAGAGCAGAATAGAGATAGAGAGCAGAATAGAGATAGAGAGCAGGATAGAGATAGAGAGAGGGATAGAGATAGAGAGCAGGATAGAGATAGAGAGCAGGATAGAGATAGAGAGAGCAGGATAGAGATAGAGAGCAGGATAGAGATAGAGAGCAGGATAGAGATAGAGAGCAGGATAGGGAGAGAATAGAGATAGAGAGCAGGAGATAGAGAGCAGAATAGAGATAGAGAGGATAGGGAGCAGAATAGATAGAGAGCAGAATAGAGATAGAGAGCAGGATAGAGATAGAGAGCAGAATAGAGATAGAGAGCAGGATAGAGATAGAGAGCAGAAGAGATAGAGAGCAGGATAGAGATAGAGAGCAGGATAGAGATAGAGAGGATAGAGAGCAGAATAGAGATAGAGAGCAGGATAGATAGAGACAGAATAGAGATAGAGAGCAGAATAGAGATAGAGAGGATAGAGATAGAGAGCAGGATAGAGAGCAGGATAGAGATAGAGATAGAGATAGCAGGATAGAGATAGAGAGCAGGATAGAGATAGAGAGCAGAATAGAGATAGAGAGCAGGATAGAGATAGAGAGCAGGATAGAGATAGAGAGCAGGATAGAGATAGCAGAGATAGAGAGCAGGATAGAGATAGAGAGCAGGATAGAGATAGAGAGCAGGATAGAGATAGAGAGCAGGATAGAGATAGAGACAGAGATAGCAGGAGAATAGAGATAGAGAGCAGAATAGAGATAGAGAGCAGAATAGAGATAGAGAGCAGAATAGAGATAGAGATAGAGAGCAGGATAGAGATAGAGAGCAGGATAGAGATAGAGAGCAGGATAGAGATAGAGAGCAGGAGATAGAGAGCAGGATAGAGAGCAGAATAGAGATAGAGAGCAGAATAGAGATAGAGAGCAGAATAGAGATAGAGAGCAGGATAGTGATAGAGAGCAGGATAGAGATAGAGAGCAGGATAGAGATAGAGAGCAGGATAGAGATAGAGAGCAGGATAGAGATAGAGAGCAGGATAGAGATAGAGAGCAGGATAGAGATAGAGAGCAGGATAGAGAGCAGAATAGAGATAGAGAGCAGAATAGAGATAGAGATAGAGAGCAGAATAGAGATAGAGAGCAGGATAGAGATAGAGAGCAGGATAGAG
>NW_024606541.1:0-9316 GCF_018296145.1 Oncorhynchus tshawytscha | reverse complement strand
GAACTGATTCCAAATTTTAAGAGATTGCTTTACAATTGGGTTGACACACCTTTTGCCGGGCAGACGGGCGGCACTGGCGGCGCTGGGCAGACGGGTGGCTCAGGCGGCGCTGGGCAGACGGGTGGCTCAGGCGGCGCTGGAGAGGAGGAAGGCTCTGGTAGCGCCGGAGAGGCGGGAGACTCCGGCAGCGCTGGAGAGGAGGAAGGCTCTGGTAGCGCCGGAGAGGCGGGAGACTCCGGCAGCGCTGGAGAGGAGGGAGCCCCTGTAAGGATGGACCGGAGAGACAGCCTGGTACGGGGGCTGCCACCGGAGGGCTGGTGCGTGGAGGTGGTGACGGATGACCGGACCGTGCAGGCGCACTGGCAAACCCGGGGACACCGTGCGCAAGGTTGGTGCCATGTCGCCGGCCCAAGGAGACGCACTGGAGACCAGATGCGTAGAGCCGGCTTCATGGCACTTGGCTCGATGCCCACTCTAGCCCGGCCGATACGGAGCTGGAATGTACCGCACCGGGCTATGCACCCGCACTGGGGACACCGTGCGCTTCACAGCATAACACGGTGCCTGCCCGGTCTCTCTCGCCCCCGGTAACCACAGGAAGTTGGCTCAGGTCTCCTACCTGGCGTAGCCATACTCCCTGTGAGCCCCCCAATACATTTTGGGGCTGACTCTCAGGCTTCCATCCACAACGCCGCGCTGCCTCCTCATACCAGCGCCTCTCCGCTTTCGCCGCCTCCAGTTCTTCTTTGGGGCGGCGATATTCTCCTGGCTGAGCCCAGGGTCCTTTACCATCAATTCGTCCTCCCATGTACATTCTTCCAAGTAGTGCAGCCTCTCCCACTGCTGCTGCTGCTGCTCCTGTTGCTGCTGCATCTGTTGCTTCTCCTGCTGCTACTTTTGCTGTTGCCTGTTACCACGCCGCTTGGTCCTGTTGTGGTGGGTGATTCTGTAACGGTTCTCTTGTGGTGAAGGAGAGGAGGACCAAAACGCAGTGTGGTGGTTATTCATGTTTCTTTAATGAAGACGCTATACATGAATAAACTAACGAAAACAATAAACGTGAGAACTCAAAACAGCCCTATCTGGTGCAAAACACAAAGACAGGAACAATCACCCACAAACACACAGTGAAACCCAGGCTACCTAAATATGGTTCCCAATCAGAGACAATGACTAACACCTGCCTCTGATTGAGAACCATATCAGGCCAAACACAGAAACAGACAAACTAACACAACATAGAATGCCCACTCAGATCACACCCTGACCAAACAAACATAGAAACATACAAAGCAAACTATGGTCAGGGTGTGACAACCCCAATGACTTAGGCTTCTGTAAATGTTTTCTACCAATCCGTGGTACCTTGCCATCCCAAATAAAATGCATGAATGTTTGATCCAGTGAAATAAAAAAAGACTTTGGAATAAAAATGGGTAAACATTGAAATAAATATACAAATTTGGGCAACACACTCATTTTAATGACATTAATCCTTCCGATAAGAGAAAGAGGTAGCGAATTCCAAAAAGTAAAAGATTGTTCCAAACTGTCTGCTAGAGCAACAAAGTTTTCCTGAAGCAAATTTGAATATTTCCTTGTCACTTTAACTCCCAAGTTGGTGAATTGATCCCGGACAATCCTAAACTGAGAACTTGTAAAAGAGCACTTTAAAGCAGCCTTATTTACAGGAAAAAGCTCACTCTTGCCTAGATTCAGCTTGTACCCTGAGATTGATCCAAACTTTTTAAGAACAGATAAGGCACGTGGCAATGAGGTATCAAGGTTAGAGATAAACAAAAGGAGGTCGTCAGCATATAGCGAGACTTTCTGCTCTAAGCCCGTCCTGATTATTCCTTGAATGGCATCATTAGAGCGTAGTGCAATGGCGAGAGGCTCGATTGCCGAAGCAAACAACAAGGGGAGAGTGGACAACCCCGTCTGGATCCGCAGCCCAAGGGAAAATAGTCAGAGGACAAGTTGTTAGTCCGTGCCGAAGCCATGGGGGAAAAATAAAGAATCTTTATCCACGCAATGAATTCGGGGCCAAAGCCAAATCTATAAAGGGCAGCTGTTAGGTAATCCCCCTCAACGAGGTCAAAAGCTTTTTCCGCATCAAGTGAGACCACCACCTCCGGGTCCTCTGACGCTGGGGAATACAGTATATTCATAAGGCGCCTAATATTGAAAAACAAATGCCTATTTCTCACAAAGCCAGTCTGGTCAGAGTGTGTTACTTGGTGCAGCGAGCCCATTTGTAATCACAGTTTAAAAGCGAGATTGGGCGATAGGATCCACATTCCAGGGGGTCTTTTGTTTTTCTTTAATAGTAATGAAATTGAAGCCTGATAAAGACTAGGCGGTAGCTTTGAGGTATTAAGACACTCTGCAAATAGTCGAAACAAGAATGGGCAAAGCAGACCAGATGGGGTCCTTATTTGTGGGATTAAACGTAAAGCCTCAGATTTACGGATCTGATGTGCAAGGAGTTTACTGGCCTTGTCGCCTTGTTCATACACTGTACCGAGCTCGCAAGAGTAACTGTTCAGCTTGCCTGGTAGAAAGCTCATCAAATTCAGATTGGAGTAGTTGGCGCTCTTTATGCAGATCAGAGGAAGGATCCGTAGCATACTTCTCATCCAATGTGGCTATGGATTCGCTCAGGTCCCGAAGTCACTGAGAGCGAACTCTGTTTTGGTTGGCTGTATAAGAAATAATTTGGCCACGTAGGTATGCTTTGAGAGACTCCCATATGGTAGAGCAGGACATACCTGGTGTTGAATTAGTTTCTAGGAATAAGGTGATTTCAGAATAAATTAAATTGACAAACTCCTTATTTGAGAGTAAAATGGGGTTAAGACGCCATTGATAACACATAGGAGGTCGCTGGGGAAACTCTAGTTCAAGCACTAATGGTGAATGGTCAGAAATAACTACTCTCCTAAGTACACTGCCGAAGGTTAGGCAGAGGTTTTTTGTCCAAAAATAAGTAATCAATCCGGGAGTATTGTTACTATGACCTATCGTCCCTTAGGATCAGCAATAACATCAGAAGCTACAAAGGGAGTAGCTTTATCAACCAAAATGGCAGCATCTCTTGATTTACTATGAAACACTTGACCAACCCAGTCCCTACACATCCTAAAATGCTCACCAGTCCTCAAGTGAGTCTCTTGTAGAAATGCAACATTTGCATTCAAACCCTTTAAGTGTGTCAACATCCTCTTACGCTTCACCGGGTTGTTAACCCCTTTGATGTTCCACGAAATGTACTTGATCGCATTATTTTGGCCCCCTGGGCATTCCCGTTATACAACCCTGTCATTAGAGCAGGATGGAATGGAAAAGCAATGAGTGCCCAAAACCCCAGAATAACTTGTCTCAGAGTAATAATGTAAGGTGGAAGATGTTTGGAAAAAGTACAGAAAAAAAAAAAAACTAAAAGACAGAATGACAACATTAGAACTGAACAATTCAACCCCCCCCCCACCCACCCCCATCCCAGACAGTACCTCCACAAACGAGGTACAAGCCTAAATAGAACATGTTCTCTTCGCACAGTATGTCTGAGAGTGTGGTCTTAAACCTAAACCCACAGTCCCGCTCTTTAAAGTCGAATTTTGTTAGTGGATCAAACAGAAAAAGAGATTTAAAAAAAAAAATTTTTTTTTAAAGTGAATCCCTTGTGCAAATGAAATTACAAAAGCACCACTTAGATGTATATAATTATATTCCCAGTCTTATAACAGGCATTGAGAGAGAAAATAAATAAAATGTATAAAGGCTCTCAGCCAAAAACCTAATTTGAAGTGAGGAAATTGTAGTAAGACAATCAAAAAACATTTTTATAATAATTCTCTAGTTGACAACTTACAACCAAGACCAAAAAACTGTGTGCGCAACGTTGAACGTTTGTTGGGCATAAATGTCGCTCAAGACCCCGAAAACATGTAGCCTCGGGAAATATTTACTGTTTACTGGGTCAATGCAAACGGATGCAGTAAACAAATAACCAAAAATATTTTGAGTTACTGAGACACTATGTGAACAAACTGAATAGGTGAACGAGACAGCCTAGAAACACAGGAGTTAAGTAAAACCTTAATACAATGAAATTAAAATGACTGAAAGATTGTAAGGCAAGCACACTAGATAGTGTGAAAAAAAGCCTGAATGGGTTCGCCAACTCCCCAACTATACAAGACTAGCAGGTTCTAACTAAACATAATTGTACCACAGGTTGGCTTCTTACTATCCACAGTTCACAAGCAACAGTTGCTGAACTGTGAACAAGTTCAAGACTTCTTGATGTGACGTTGAATGTAAGCCATAGCCTCATACGGAGACTCAAATGAAGAGATGAGTCTTCATTAAAGACTTAAAGGTTGAGACCGAGTCTGCGTCTCTCACATGGGTAGGCAGACCATTCCATAAAAATAGAGCTCTATAGGAAAAAGCCCTGCCTCCAGCTGTTTGCTTAGAAATTCTAGGGACAATTAGGAGGCCTGCGTCTTGTGACCGTAGCGTACGTGTAGGTATGTACGGCAGGAACAAATCGGAAAGATAGGTAGGAGCAAGCCCATGTAATGCTTTGTAGGTTAGCAGTAAAACCTTGAAACCAGTCCTTGCCTTAGCAGGAAGCCAGTGTAGGGAGGCTAGCACTGGAATAATATGATCACATTTTTTTGGTTCTAGTCAGGATTCTAGCAGCCATATTTAGCACTAACTGAAGTTTATATAGTGCTTTATCCAGGTAGCTGGAAAGTAGAGCATTGCAGTAGTCTAACCTAGAAGTAACAAAAGCATGGATTAATTTTTCTGCATCATTTTTGGATAGAAAGTTTACGATTTTTTGCAATGTTACGTAGATGGAAAAAGCTGTCCTTGAAACAGTCTTCATATGTTCGTCAAAAGAGAGATCAGGGTCCAGAGTAACGCAGAGGTCCTTCACAGTTTTAATTGACACGACTGTACAACCATCAAGATTAATTGTCAGATTCAACAGAAGATCTCTTTGTTTCTTGGGACCTAGAACAAGCATCTCTGTTTTGTCCGAGTTTAAAAGTAGAAAGTTTGCAGCCATCCACTTCCTTATGTCTGAAACACAGGCTTCTAGCGAGGGCAATTTTGGGGCGTCACCATGTTTCATTGAAATGTACAGCTGTGTGTCATCCACATAGCAGTGAAAGTTCACATTATGTTTTCAAAGGACATCCCCAAGAGGTAAAATATATAGTGAAAACAATAGTGGTCCTTAAACGGAACCTTGAGGAACACTGAAATTTACAGTTGATTTGTCAGAGGACAAACCATTCACAGAGACAAACTGATATCTTTCCGATAGATAAGATCTAAACCAGGCCAGAACTTGTCCGTGTAGACCAATTTGGGTTTCCGATCTCTCCAAAAGAATGTGGTGATCGATGGTATCAAAAGCAGCACTAAGGTCTAGGAGCACGAGGACAGATGCAGAGCCTCCGTCTGACTCTATTAAAGGTTATTTACCACCTTCACAGGTGCAGTCTCAGTGCTATGATGGGGTCTAAAACCAGACTGAAGAGTTTCATATACATTGTTTGTCTTTAGTAAGGCAGTGAGTTGCTGCGCAACAGCTTTTTCTAAAATGTTTGAGAGGAATGGAAGATTCGATATAGGCCGATATAAAAACTATTTTCTGGGTCAAGGTTTGGCTTTTTCAAGAGAGGCTTTATTACTGCCACTTTTAGTGAGTTTGGTACACATCCGGTGCATAGAGAGCCGTTTATTATGTTCAACATAGGAGGGCCAAGCACAGGAAGCAGCTCTTTCAGTAGTTTAGTTGGAATAGGGTCCAGTATGCAGCTTGAAGGTTTGGAGGCCATGATTATTTTCATCATTGTGTCAAGAGATATAGTACTAAAACACTTGAGTGTCTCTCTTGATCCTAGGTCCTGGCAGAGTTGTGCAGACTCAGGACAACTGAGCTTTGGAGGAATATGCAGATTTAAAGAGGAGTCCGTAATTTGCTTTCTAATGATCATGATCTTTTCCTCAAAGAAGTTCATGAATTTATTACTGCTGAAGTGAAAGCCATCCTCACTTGGGGAATGCTGCTTTTTAGTTAGCTTTGCAACAGTATCAAAAATAAATTTTGGATTGTTCTTATTTTCCTCAATTAAGTTGGAAAAATAGGATGATCGAGCAGCGGTACCGTCTTTCCAAGCTAGTCGGAAGACTTCCAGTTTGGTGTGGCGCCATTTCCGTTCCAATTTTCTGGAAGCTTGCTTCAGAGGTCAGGTATTTTCTGTATACCAGGAAGCTAGTTTCTTATGACAATTTTTTAATTTTTTAGGGTGCAACTGCATCTAGGGTATTGCACAAGGTTAAATTGAGTTCCTCAGTTTTAGGTGGTTAACTGATTTTTGTCTTCTGACGTCCTTGGGTAGGCAGAGGGAGTCTAGAAGGGCATCAAGGAATCTTTGTGTTGTCTGAGAATTTATAGCACGACTTTTGATGCCCCTTGGTTGGGGTCTGAGCAGATTATTTGTTGCGATTGCAATCATAAAATCATAAAATGGTGGTACGATAGTCCAGGATTATGAGGAAAAACATTAAGATCCACAACATTTATTCCATGGGACAAAAACTCAGTCCAGTGTATGACTGTGACAGTGAATAGGTCCAGAGACATGTTGGACAAAACCCACCGAGTCGATGATGGCTCCGAAAGCGTTTTGGAATGGGTATGTGGACTTTTCCATTTGAACATTAAAATCACCAAAAATTTGAATATTATCTGCTATGACTACAAGGTCCGATAGGAATTCAGGGAACTCAGTGAGGAACGCTGTATATGGCCCAGGAGGCCTGTAAACAGTAGCTATAAAAAGTGACCACAACAACTTTTTCTGAATAAAGAGTTCAGGTGTAATCTATGTTCTGAATTAGCGGTTTATATGTATGTGTCTATTTCCTATGATATATTTCTGTTCGTTTTTGAGTGTCATGTGTTCCGAAATAGACAATAGTGTGCCGTGTTGCATTTCAGCATCGTTCTGTCCTTCAGAAAAATACTGAAATTAAAACTCTTATTTTATATTGTCCAACTTGTTTGATCATTTGAAATTCATTGGCGGCCTCCCGGGTGGCGCAGTGGTTAAGGGCGCTGTACTGCAGCGCCAGCTGTGCCATCAGAGACTCTGGGTTCGCGCCCAGGCTCTGTCGTAACCGGGAGGTCTGTGGGGCGACGCACAATTGGCCTAGCGTCGTCCGGGTTAGGGAGGGCTTGGTCGGTAGGGATGTTCTTGTTTCATCGCGCACCAGTGACTCCTGTGGTGGGACGGGCGCAGTGCATGCTAACCAAGGTTGCCAGGTACACGGTGTTTCCTCCGGCACATTGGTGCGGCTGGCTTCCGGGTTGTATGTGCCCTGTGTTAAGAAGCAGTGCAGCTGGTTGGGTTGTGTATCGGAGGATGCATGACTTTCAACCTTCGTCTCTCCCGAGCCCGTACGGGAGTTGTAGCGATGAGACAAGATAGTAGCTACTACAACAATTGGATACCACGAAAAGGGGTAAAAATTAAAAATAAATGTAAAAAAAGAAAAGGACATTATCAAATAGTTATACCTGATGTTTTTGTTGCACTTCAGTGTTTATCTGCCATTTCAATGGCATCATTTTACTGTTAAAACTTTGGTTCTGCGTGGATTCTATTATAAATATTGAACAAGAATAGTATATGACACATGCACATAAGACTGCAATGTATTCTGCTTGAACAACATCATTCAAAAGAGAAGTGCTAATATTCTCCCATTGGCCGGTTTATCGAAAGGTATAATCCACCTCTTTTCAGAAGGAATTCTCAATCAGAACGAGCAAATTTAATTCAGAACAGGTTTCTTTATTCAGATTGAGGTGTTTAAACAAGGGTGCTTTATTAAGAATGAGCTCTTATTTATTTTATTAGATGTTTTTAGACTGCATATAAACATGGTCAATGTGTGCCTGTTTCTTGTGTCCAGGTCGACAATACTTTATAAGCAGTCTGTGTTGAGGGCTGAGGAGCTGAAAGAGAGAAGCTATTTGGGTCTTCCAAATCAGCTGCTGCCCACTCTGGAGGAGCTAAGCACAGAGGAGTTGAGGAGATTTCAGTTGTACCTGACTGGTGGCCAGCTGCCTGGTTTGCCTCCTGTCCCAGAGAGCCAACTGGAGAGGGCTGACTGGCGGAAGACAGTGGTAACCCCCAGAAATACAGCCCTGAGAATGCTGTGAAGATCACGGTGGGCATCCTGAGAAGGATGAACCGGAAAGATCTCAATGAAAAGTTAGAGATCACAGAGGTAACACAGCAAAACAAAAGATCTATGTTACCAATGCCAAAGTAAGTGAAGTAGATAATAAACAAAAGTGAGATAAACAATACAAATGAACAGTAAAGATTACACTCACTAGTTCCCAAAGAATAAAGACATTTCAAATACAGTGTAGTAACGATGTGCAAATATATAAAGTACAAAAGGAAAATAAATAAACATAAACATGAGTTGTATTTACAATGGTGATTGTTCTTCACTGGTTGCACTTTTCTTGTGGCAACAGGTCACAAATCTTGCTGCTGGAATGGCACACTGTGGTATTTCACCCAGTAGATATGGGAGTTTATCAAAATTGGCTTTGTTTTCTAATTCTCTGGGGATCTGTGTAATCTGAGGGAAATATATGTCTCTAATATGGTCATACATTTGGCAGGAGGTTCGGAAGTGCATCTCAGTTTCCACCTAATTTTGTGGGCAGTGAGCATATAGCCTGTCTTCTCTTGAGAGCCAGGTCTGCCTACAGTAGCCTTTCTCAATAGCAAGGGTATGCTCATTGAGTTTGTACATAGTCAAAGCTTTCCTTAAGTTTAGGTCAGTCACAGTGGTCAGGTATTCTGTCACTGTGTACTCTCTGTTTAGGGGCCAAATAGCATTCTAGTTTGCTGTTTTTTTGTTATATCTCACTCACTCACTCACACTCTCTCACTCTCTCACTCTCTCACTCTCTCACTCTCTCACTCTCACTCATATATATAAGCACCCATGCTTCAGCCTCTACACTGCTTCCTCTGTTGGGCAGTCCAGCATCTTGACAAGTCCCAGTCAGGGAGCAGAAGGGACTTTGCAGCGTGAGTGGACATTGAATATATAGCCTGATATCAACCACTCTATCATAGCTAATGTACTGCATTATTTTTAAATGAATCGTAAACAGCATGTGGTGGTGGTGTAGGGGAACAGTTTGACTCTTTTCTGTGTCCAGGTGGAATCTGTCTGGTGAGAGGCTTGGATCTCTTAG
>NW_024606540.1:0-9311 GCF_018296145.1 Oncorhynchus tshawytscha | reverse complement strand
TGAACACCAGGACCAATATGAACACCAGGACCAATATGAACACCAGGACCAATATGAACACCAAGACCAACATGAACACCAGGACCAATATGAACACCAGGACCAGTATGAACACCAGGACCACAATATGAACACCAGGACCAATATGAACACCAGGACCAATATGAACACCAGGACCAACATGAACACCAGGACCACAATATGAACACCAGGACCACAATATGAACACCAGGACCAATATGAACACCAGGACCACAATATGAACACCAGGACCAATATGAACACCAGGACCACAATATGAACACCAGGACCAATATGAACATCAGGACCAATATGAACACCAGGACCAATATGAACACCAGGACCACAATATGAACACCAGGACCAATATGAACACTAGGACCACAATATGAACACCAGGACCAACATGAACACCAGGACCACAATATGAACACCAGGACCACAATATGAACACCAGGACCAATATGAACACCAGGACCAATATGAACACCAGGACCAATATGAACTATTCTTCAATGGCTGTGAGAAGTAGCTGGAAATTGGAGGGAACTGGAACACACTGTGGTACAAGTCGATCCAGAGCATCCCAAACATGCTCAATGGGTGACATGTCTGGTGAGTCTGCAGGCCGAATAACTGGTACATTTTCAGCTTCCAGGAATTGTGTACAGATCCTTGTGACATGGGGGGTCGTGCGTTATCATACTGAAACATGAGGTGATGGCGGCAGATGAATGGTATCTCTGTGCATTCAAATTGCCATCGATAAAATGTCATTGTGTTTGTTGTCCGTAGCTTGTGCCTGCCCACACCATAACCACACTGCTACCGTGGGAACTCTGTTCACAACGTTGACATCAGCAAACCGCTCGCCACACATACACGTGGTCTGTGGTTGTGAGGCCGGTTGGACGATACTGCCAAATTCTCTAAAATGACGTTGGAGGCGGCTTATGGTTTGGAAACTAACATTCAATTCTCTGACAACAGCTCTGGTGGACATTCCTGTAGTCAGCAGGCCAATTACACGCTCCCTCAAAAACTTGAGACATCTGTGGCATTGATTTCGTGTCATCTATCTATGACATCATCTGTGGTATTGTGTCGTGTCATCTATCTATGACATCATCTGTGGTGTTGTGTTGTGTCATCTATCTATGTCATCATCTGTGGTGTTGTGTCATCTATCTATGACATCATCTGTGGCGTTGTGGCGTGTCATCTATCTATGACATCATCTGTGGTATTGTGTCGTGTCATCTATCTATGACATCATCTGTGGCGTTGTGTTGTGTCATCTTATCTGTGACATCATCTGTGACATTGTTTTGTGTCATCTATCTATGACATCATCTGTGGTGTTGTGTCATCTATCTATGACATCATCTGTGGCGTTGTGTTGTGTCATCTATCTATGACATCATCTGTGGTGTTGTGTCATCTATCTATGACATCATCTGTGGTGTTGTGTGTGTCATCTATCTATCTCTGTGATGACATCATCTGTGGTGTTGTGTTGTGTCATCTATCTATGACATCATCTGTGTCATCTATCTATGACATCATCTGTGGTGTTGTGTCATCTATCTATGACATCATCTGTGGTGTTGTGTCATCTATCTATGACATCATCTGTGGTGTTGTGTCATCTATCTATGACATCATCTGTGGTGTTGTGTCATCTATCTATGACACAACACAATGCCATAGACTGGGTTCCCACAACTTCTAAGGAACCAAATGTGCCGCTGGATACACAGTAATATGGTAACACACACACACACACCATTGGTTATAGTGTGGTGTGACTCAAAAGCTCTGTTGTTCCATGATACTACCAGCTGAACTGATAGAGTTCTGCTCTGTTGGGGGCTTAGACACAAGCTGAAGGATCAACGGACTATGGAGATCACTGAATAATACCTCTCTGTCTCTCAGTTCAATAGACTTCATTTACATGGTCAGTTAAATCTCTCTCTCTCCCTATTTCTCTCTCTGTCTCTGTCTCTCTACCTCTCTTTCCCTCCAGAGCGTCCCTCCCCCAGGAAGTTGTCCGTCCCCCAGGGGAGGTCCAATCTCGTAGGCTCCGCCTCACTGGGTTGCCGGGATGACAGGCTCCTCCCCTACGGTACTACTGCCTGCAAACCAGAGAGCTTCCGACCGGAGACTGGACCAGTCACTCTGCTGATATACCACACAATTACACAGCCTGACCGTAGAGAGGTAACCATGACCACCACACAACCACAATACAACTAAAACCAGTGCTAGAAATCAGATTTTTTTGTTATTGGTAGCACTGGTGCTCCTAACTGGCGCTGGTGCTCCAACTGGCGGTGGTGCTCCTAACTAGCACTGGTGCTCCTAACTGGCGCTGGTGCTCCTAACTAGCACTGGTGCTCCTAACTGGCAAACTAGCCTGTGCTCCTAACTAGCACTGGTGCTCCTAACTAGCACTGGTGCTCCCTGATCCAGTGGCACTGGTGCTAGCTAGCTACCGACCGGAACATTACGCTAGCAGTGAGTGAGTGTGAGCTGTGAGCTAGCACATAGGAAAAAACCTAGAGCGGAACCAGGCTATGTGGCCAGTCCTCTTCTGGCTGTGCCGGGTGGAGGTTATAACAGGACATGGCCAAGATGTTCAAATGTTCATAGATGACCAGCCCAGGGTCAAATAATAATAATCACAGTGGTAGTAGAGGGTGCAACAGGTCAGCACTTCAGGAGTAAATGTCAGTTGGCTTTTCATAGCCGATCGTTCAGAGTATCTCTACTGCTCCTGCTGTCTCTAGAGAGTTGAAAACAGCAGGTCTGGGTAGCACATCCAACAGGTCAGGGTTCCATAGCCGCAGGCAGAACAGCAGTACGACCAGGTGGACTGGGGACAGCAAGGAGACATCAGGCCAAGTAGTCCTGAGGCATGGTCCTAGGGCCTAGGTCCTCCTAAAAAGAAAGAAAGAAAGAAAGAAAGAAAGAAAGAAAGAAAGAAAGAAAGAAAGAAAGAAAGAAAGAAAGAAAGAAAGAAAGAGAGAATTAGAGAGAATACTTAAATTCACAGGACACAAATTCACATACTTAAATTCACAGGACACCGGATAAGACAGGAGGAATACTCCAGATATAACAAACTGACCCTAGCCCCCGACACATAAACTAGCCCCCCGCAGCATAAATACTGGAGGCTGAGATAGGAGGGGTCGGAGACACTGTGGCCCCATCCGACGATACCCCCGGACAGGGCCAAACAGGCAGGATATAACCCCGCCCACTTTGCCAAAGCACAGCCCCCACACCACTAGAGGGATATCTTCAACCACCAACTTACCATCCTGAGACAAGGCCGAGTACAGCCCACAAAGATCTCCCCACGGCACAAACCCAAGGGGGCCAACCCGGACAGGAAGATCACGTCAGTGACTCAACCCACTCAAGTGACACACCCCTCCTAGGGACAGTATGAAAGAGCCCTAGTAAGCCAGTGACTCAGCCCCTGTAATAGGGTTAGAGGCAGAGAATCCCAGTGGAAAGAGGGGAACCGGCCAGGCAGAGACAGAAAGGGCGGTTCGTTGCTCTAGAGCATTTCCGTTCACCTTCACACTCCTGGGCCAGACTACACTCAATCATAGGACCTACTGAAGAGATGAGTCTTCAATAAAGACTTAAAAATTGAGACCGAGTCTGCGTCTCTCACATGGGTAGGCAGACCGTTCCATAAAAATGGAGCTCTATAGGAGAAAGCCCTGCCTCCAGCTGTTTGCTTAGATGTTCTAGGGACAGTAAGGAGGACTGCTTCTTGTGACCGTAGCGTATGTGTAGGTATGTACGGCAGGACCAAATCAGAGAGATAGGTAGGCAAGCCCATGTAATGCTTTGTAGGCTAGCAGTAAAACCTTGAAATCAGCCCTTGCCTTGACAGGAAGCCAGTGTAGGAGGCTAGCACTGGAGTAATATGATACATTTTTTGGTTAGTCAAGATTCTATCAACCCGTATTTAGCACTAACTGAAGTTTATTTAGTGCTTTATCCGGGTAGCCGGAAAGTAGAGCATTGCAGTAGTCTAACCTAGAAGTGACAAAAGCATGGATACATTTTTCTGCATCAATGTTTGACAGAAAAAGTTTCTGATTTTTGCAATGTTACGTAGATGGAAAAAGCTGTCCTTGAAACAGTCTTGATATGTTCATCAAAAGAGAGATCAGGGACCAGAGTAACGCGAGGTCCTTCACAGTTTTATTTGAGATGACTGTACAACCATCAAGATTAATTGTCAGATCCAACTGAAGATCTCTTTGTTTCTTGGGACCTAGAACGAGCATCTCTGTTTTGTCCGGTTTAAAAGTAGAACATTTGCTGCCGTCCTTATGTCTGAAACACAGGCTTCCAGCGAGGAAATTTTGGGGCTTCACCATGTTTCATCGAAATGTACAGCTGTGTGTCATCCGCATTGCAGTGAAAGTTAACATTATGTTTTCGAATGACATCCCCAAGAGGTAAAATATATAGTGAAAACAATAGTGGTCCTAAAACGGAACCTTGAGGAACACCGAAATTTACAGATGATTTGTCAGAGGACAAACCATCCACAGAGACAAACTGATATCTTTCCGACAGGTAAGATCTAAACCAGGCCAGAACTTGTCCGTGTAGACCAATTTGGGTTTCCAATCTCTCCAAAAGAATGTGGTGATCGATGGTTTCAAAAGCAGCACTAAGGTCTAGGAGCACAAAGACAGATGCAGAGCCTTGGTCTGATGCCATTAAAAATAATTTTCCACCTTCATAAGTACAGTCTCAGTGCTATGATGGGGTCTAAAACCAGACTGAAGCGTTTCATGTATACATTGTTTGTCTTCAGGAAGGCAGTGAGTTGCTGCAGATTTTAGACCTGGTTGTACATTGAACAACACAGCGACTTTTCGGGCATGTTTTGTTATTTCTGTATTTTAAAAAAATCAACAACGATTTGACTCTTTTACAATAGGGTGAATGGGAAATAATTGTAGTTTTTATCAATTTGTAGGTCAAGGCCAAGGTGAATTACTTATTGTTACGTGAATATCGACTTGGAGATTTGGGCCCATATGAATTCTTGCTACTTTTGAAACACATGTTGTGTAACATTTAATTGAAATATTTAATCCTGTAAAGACGTTTTGCTTATAATGAAAAGCTAGAATGTTGATATAAAACATTATTATTATTATATATTATTATTATATTATATATTATTAGTATTATATATTATATATTATTATTATATTATATAAAACATTGAAATGACAAAGTCATCAGTGGATTACTAGGTTTCTACATTGTGTAAAAGCACCACCGACATCCAAAATTCTACACCGTCTCTTTAAAAGCGTCAAGTTTGTGACTGATGACATGCAAGAGATCAGTCGTTCATTTGTTGTTGTGATCATTGATCTCCCTTTTTCCTCTCTTTCTGTGATGTTTAGATATACTGGTAAAGTAACCAGGTTGTTAGCTAGCTAGCTAATTAATGAGGTACCATGACTGAACAAGATATACTGGTAAAGTAACCAGGTTGTTAGCTAGCTAGCTAATTAATGAGGTACCATGACTGAACAAGATATACTGGTAAAGTAACCAGGTTGTTAACTAGCTAGCTAATTAATGAGGTACCATGACTGAACAAGATATACTGGTAAAGTAACCAGGTTGTTAGCTAGCTAGCTAATTAATGAGGTACCATGACTGAACAAGATATACTGGTAAAGTAACCAGGTTGTTAGCTAGCTAGCTAATTAATGAGGTACCATGACTGAACAAGATATACTGGTAAAAGTAACCAGGTTGTTAGCTAGCTAGCTAATGAGGTACCATGACTGAACAAGATATACTGGTAAAGTAACCAGGTTGTTAGCTAGCTAGCTAATTGATGAGGTACCATGACTGAACAAGATATACTGGTAAAGTAACCAGGTTGTTAACTAGCTAGCTAATTGATGAGGTACCATGACTAACAAAGTAAACAAATACCTGTGTGTGTTTGGAAAAAAATAGGACAAAAAAACAACTTGTTTCTCATTTATCAGTCACTGTGGCGGGTAGGTAAAAATTTCTCCAGGTTTCATTGTTTTTTTCTCTAGGTTTTCACTGTAGAATATCTATATATATTTACCTTTTTGGTAAAAGTACAGTGATCTCCATGGTAACCGTTGTTGTAGAAAAACAACTAGATTGGATGTTCTAGTCTTGGTCTTACATGTTTAAACCACATCAGGATCAACAGCCTTTGGAAGTGTAGTAGTTCTTTCATTTTCAGTTGCGCACCTCAAAAGGCTGGCTGTTTTCTTCTGGAAACTTACCATGGAGATCGCTGTACTTTGTAGATGAGCCGACTTTGTAGTTAAGATTTTCATTTAGAAAGTTTTATGGGGAAAGCCTTTAGACTGTTGCGGCATCACTAACTGGTTTCACAAAGTGTTAGACACAGGCCGTTCCCATGCCGTTACGGCTTCAGAGAGTTGCAGGAAATACAAATCATTGATGCGCTCTTTAATATTCTTTACATGTAGGCTTTGGATTGAAGGAATCTGCGCTGGCTGTTTCCTCCAGGCCTCTGAAACAACGGGGGGAGAGACAGAGAGAGACAGAGAGAGAGAGACACAGAGAAAGACACAGAGAGGGAGAGACACAGAGAGAGACAGAGAGAGGGACACAGAGAGAGAGACACTGAGAGAAATACACAGAGAGAGAGACACAGAAAGAGACACAGAGAGAGACACAGACAAAGACAGAGACAAAGACAGAGACACAGAGAGATAGACACAGAGAGAGACACAGAGAGACACAGAGACACAGAAAGAGACAGAGACACAGACAAAGACAGAGACACAGAGAGAGAGACACAGAGAAAGACACAGAGAGGGAGAGACACAGAGAGAGACAGAGAGAGGGACACAGAGAGAGAGAGACACTGAGAGAAACACACAGAGAGAGAGACACAGACAAAGACAGAGACAAAGACAGAGACACAGAGAGATAGACACAGAGAGAGACACAGAGAGAGAGACACAGAAAGAGACACAGAGAGAGACACAGACAAAGACAGAGACACAGAGAGAGAGACACAGAGACACACAGAGAAAGACACAGATAGGGAGAGACACAGAGAGAGACAGAGAGAGGGACACACAGAGAGAGAGACACTGAGAGAAACACACAGAGAGAGAGACACAGAAAGAGACACAGAGAGAGACAGAGACAAAGACAGAGACAAAGACAGAGACACAGAGAGATAGACACAGAGAGAGACACAGAGAGAGAGAGACACAGAAAGAGACACAGACAAAGACAGAGACACAGAGAGAGAGACACAGAGACACACAGAGAGACACACAGAGAAAGACACAGAGAGAGAGAGAGAGAGACACAGAGAGAGACACAGATAGAAGGAAATCATAAGATCTCTCTCCCTCTCTCTCTCTCTGTCTCTCTCTCTCTGTCTCTGTCTCTCTCTGTCTCCCTCTCTCTCTCTCCCTCTCTCTCTCTCTCTCTCTCTCTCCCTCTCTGTCTCTGTCTCTGTCTCTCTCTCCCTCTCTCTCTCCCTCTCTCTTTTTGCTGTTGTAGTTTATGTTGTTGATTGCTTTAGTTCACAGGGATTTAGACTACTCCAGATTACACACATGCAGACACACACACACACACACACACACACACACACACACACACACACACACACACACACACACACACACACACACACGTTATTTATCCCTAATGGTTGTTTTCATCGTAGTCCCCAGGCCCAGTGCTGCTGCCGTCCCACCCCCTCTGAGGCAGCTGTCTTTGATGTTGTATTCCTACGATACCCACAATTCCCCAGGAACACTTCCTGTCCCCCTCCACGATCACATTACCATACAGTCACAACACAATCTCTCTCTCTCTCAATTAAAGTCAATTCAATTCAAGGGGCTTTATTGGCATGGGAAACATGTGTTAACATTGCCAAAGCAAGTGAAGTAGATAATATATAAAGTGAAATAAACAATAAAAAATTAACAGTAAACATTACACTCACAGAAGTTCCAAAAGAATAAAGCCATTTCAAATGTCATATTTTGTCTATATACAGTGTTGTAACGATGTGCAAATAGTTAAAGTACAAAAGGGAAAATAATAAACATAAATATGGGTTGTATTTACAATGGTGTGTGTTCTTCACTGTTGACCTTTTCTTGTGGCAACAGGTCACAAATCTTGCTGCTGTGATGCACACTGTGGTATTTCACCCAGTATATATCAAAATGTATCAAAGTTTGGGTCAGTCACGGTGGTCAAAGTATTCTGCCACTGTGTACTCTCTGTTTAGGGCCCAATAACATTCTAGTTTGCTCCGTTTTTTTGGTTCATTCTTTCCAATGTGTCAAGTAATTATCTTTTGTGTTCTAATGATTTGGTTGGGTCTAATTGTGTGAACAGGACAGCTCTCTGTCTCTCTCTCTCTCGCTCTCTTGCTCTCTCTCTCTCTCTCTCTCTGTCTCTGTCTCTCTCTGTCTTTCTCTCTCTCTGTCTTTCTGGTTGGGCCCTAGCCAGGCCATCTATACCATCTACTGCATCTTGCCGCTCGACCATCGCTCATCCATATATTTATATATATATTATATATATATATTCTTATTCCATCCCTTTAGGTTTGTGTGTATTGGGTAGTTGTTGTGGAATTGTTAGATTACTTGTTAGATATTACTGCACTGTCGGAACTAGAAGCACAAGAATTTCGCTACACTCACATTAACATCTGCTAACCATGTGTATGTAACCAATACAATTGGATTTGATTTGATTGATAGACCTGACTCCCGCTTCTACAGGAGAATATTCTATGTGACTGTTAAGTGTGTTTATGTGTTTTACAGACTGAAACCCTTCACGTCGTACAAGCTGAGGATGCTGGCAACCAACGATGTAGGAGACAGCAACTACAGCAAAGAGACGGAGACTGTTATCACACTACAGGATGGTAGGAGACAGGAAGGAGACAGGAAGGGAGGGAGACAGGAAGGAGACAGGAAGGGAGGGAGACAGGAAGGAGACAGGAAGGGAGGGAGACAGGAAGGGAGACAGGGAGGGAGGGAGACAGGGAGGGAGGGAGACAGGGAGGGAGGGAGGGAGGGAGGGAGGGAGGGAGGGAGGGAGGGAGGGAGGGAGGGAGGGAGAGGGAGGGAGGGAGGGAGGGAGGGAGGGAGGGAGGGAGGGAAGAAAATTACTCTGTTTTATATTGTCCAAATTAAGATTTTTCATTTTCTCTCCATCTCTCC